>NC_056734.1:371476805-371576537 GCF_019279795.1 Protopterus annectens | reverse complement strand
GTGCCAACAGCCAATGCAGGCACACACAAGGCGAAGTTGGCAGTAATTGGGAAAAGCAGACAGAGGATGACTGAAAGGGGTACACCACTCACCCATGCATTATTATACAAACAAGAAAAGTACAGTTTTGTACCTACCATAAATGTAGATGTCCGATAGATATGCAACTGCAGTCCTGACATATGGGTTGTCCTGCCTCAGGCAGCCCTTCAGTCGGCCAGATTCCAAAGTCCGGGTCCGGCGTCGGCCGATGTCGCCTACTCCCCGACGTCAGAGCAGCTGGGGTATAAAGGCATCCGCTGACACCATCTTCTTCAGTGTTTCCTGCCCCAGATGCCAGGTGCCCTCCAGAGAAGGCTAAATTTGGTGAATGGATAAAAAATTCCAGACATGCACAACAGTAATAAACAGATACACCATAACAGATATCCCCAGCTAATAGAGGAAAGGGGGAATGGACCCAAAAGGAAAATTGCAGAGGGGTAGGAGGGAGGGAAAACCTGACTGCAGTTGCATATCTATCGGACATCTACATTTATGGTAGGTACAAAACTGTACTATGTCCTTCAAGAATGCAACTGCAGTCCTGACATATGGGTTGAATACCATAGCCAAGCTGGGGGTGGTAGGATCTAAGAAAGGGATGGTGTAGCTAAAATGCCCTGCAGGACTGCCGAAGCAAAGCCTGCTCGGGATCTGGAGTATAAAGGCAGGTTGTAGTGTTTGGTAAATGTATGCACGGAGCTCCATGTAGCAGCCTCTAGAATGTCCTTTGTAGCCACTCCTCCTAGAAAGGCTGTGGATGTGGCTATAGCTCTGGTGGAGTGTGGCCTAATATTGGTACACCTTTTCCATGGAAAGAGTAACAGAATCTGATGCAGTGTCCAATCCATTTTGATATTGTTTGGAGATTGCCTTTCCTTGCACTCCAGCAGCATAAGCTACAAACAATTGGTCAGACTTTCTGGTTGTCTTTGTTCTGTCCAAGTAGTAGCGTAATTGTCTGTGTATGTCCAAAGTGTGCAGCAGCTTTTCCCTCCTATTTTGAGGGTTGGGAAAGAATGTAGGCAGGTGAATTGCTTGATTCAGAGACACCCTGGATATCACTTTTGGCATGAATGAATGATTGGTTCTTAGAGAAACTCTGTCCTGATGAAAAATGAGAAAGGGAGGTACTGCCATCAGGGCCCTGTATCTCCGAGACTCTTCTTGCCGAGGTAACTGCCAACAGGAAAACCATTTTCCAGGAGAGAAATTGCATTTCTGAAGATGCTGCTGGTTCAAAAGGAGGAAGAGTTAATTTTTCCAAGACGAAATTGAGGTCCCATGCAGGTACTGGTGGTTTTCTGGGAGGTTTGATATTCTTTATCCCTCTTAGAAACTGTCTTAGCAAGGGATGTGAAAACACAGGTGGGTCACAGTTGTATTTTGCTGAGATTGCTGAAGCGTGAATTTTTATGGAAGAATATGAGAGGCCACTATGAAACATTTCTGCCAAGTATTCTAATATCTGTGGTATGCTCATTACCGATTCATCTTGACCCTTGTTGGCATTCCAGATGATGAATCTCTTCCATTTGGCTGAATAGGTTTTTCTGGTGGAAGGTCAGCGTGCTTCCAGTAAGATTTCTTGCACCTGTTCGGAAAGAGAGGTATGGGAGTAATCCTGGTACTGAAACATATGAAAAAGACAGTTAAGTGACCTCATGGCAAGGGTGGAAGAGGTACAAACTTTTTTGCCCCATCTCTCCAGGGACCTAGATTCCCTGTCTGCGGGCAAAGGGTTTTTGGCCGAGGAAGTAGCCACTCCTTTGGGCCCCTGAGAAATAGTTTCTAGATCCACAGAGTGGGCCTTAAATAGATGCTTATGAGTTTCAGGAACCCTGTAATATCGGTCTGACTTAACAGGAGCAGGAGGGAGAGAATCAGGGGAAGCACTGGAGTCTAAGTATACATCATCCAAGACATCCAACACTGGAGGAATAGCTAAAGGTCTGTGCTGGGGTAACTTGAGGAAGGTACGTAGCCTTTTCCTGGAGTCAGAAAATTCCTGGCCCTGCCACTGAAAATGTTCTCTCATGGAGTGGAGAACTTCTCCGAAAGAAATATCCTCTGGAGGAGAGGCAGAAGGAATTGATTCCTCAGCATCAGAGTCCTCGTAGGCTTGGAAGGATTCTTCCTGGGTATCTGAGTGCTCAGAATCCCTAGAGGCTTCATCTGGAGAGAGGGTATCTGGCTGTTCTGTCCTAGGTCTTTTATCTGCAGGAGGCTGAGAACCCCTGTCTGGGTGCGACTGAGAACCTCTGATTAGAGAGATTAGATAAACAGATCATGACCCTAGCTGCTGATCAGAAGAATGGCTCTGGGAAATAGTTTCAGGAGGATGGGCCTTAGCCTGGCTGGCAGCCTTTGCACGTGTGTAGGCCTTGATGGACATGGAGACCAGAGGCCTAGCTTGCCCCACGTGCAGGAGTAACTTTATCCACTGGAATGGTGTCGGGTAATTCTAGAGCTTCGGTTTCGGGAGGAAAATCCACAACCGGCACCGGGGTAACCTCCAGGACCGAAGTACACAGTAAAGCGGTGTCGTCGGCCTGGAGCAGTTGAATTACCGCCTCTGAAGAGGCCGATGCACTCGCGGTAGGCTTGGGAGTGGTATCGGTGGACGACGCGGGCCGAGGATGTCGGTCCCGGTCCTTACGTTTTTTGGAAATATGTGCTGTCGGTTGTTCCGACGGCATGATATAAGCATAATTTTCGCCAAAAAAGTCTTCGGCAAATTCTGCCTGGCTCCTGAGTGTGCGCTTATTAAAGCAAGCACAGGCCGAGACATCGTGGTCTGGGCCCAGGCAGGGAAGGCAGTAAGAGTGGAAGTCCTTATGAGGTATTTGTTTACCACAAGACAAACAATTGTTAACCTTTTCAATTTTTTCTGACATCGGCTGAGGCAAGAAAAATGTTCCCCAACGGGGTACTTAGCTTTTTGATGACTTCGGTAACTGAAAACACAGGAGCTGACCGACCGGCACTTGCGAACTGCTTCTGCTTCGGGCACCACGCGGCAAGAAAGACTGAAGAAGATGGCGTCGGCGGATGCCTTTATACCCCAGCCGCTCTGATGTCAGGGAGTAGGCGACATCGGCCGACGCCGGACCCAGACTTTGGAATCCGGCCGACCGAAGGGCTCCCTGCGGCAGGACAACCCATATGGTCAGGACTGCAGTTGCATTCTTGAAGGACATGCATGGGTTACCACAGAAATGTTTTCTGAGTGGTTCAATAACCACTTCGTACCAGAGGCACAAGCCCATTGCAGGCAAGCTGGGCTTGAAGCAAACTGCAAAATTTTACTGCTTATTGACAACTGCTCCACACATCCTCCTGCTGAACTTCTTAAAAAAAGTAATATTTTTTTGAATGTACCTCCCCCTGAATGTTGTTGCATCATTATTGCAGCCTTGTGATGAGGGAATTTTATGATCAATGAAGAGCAAGTACAAAAAACATCTTTTAAAATGTATGCTTGCTGCAGTCAGCAGCGGTGTAAGAATCCAAGACTTACTGATAGAGTTCAGTGTTAAGGATACCATTTATGCAGTTGCTAATGCTTGGAAACATGTTGAGAAATCAACATTAACTAATGCTTGGCACAAACTTTGGTCTACAGCAATGTTTGATGAACATGAACCAACAGATGAAGACTTTGAAGGATTTCGTGTCACTAATAAGGAGGAGGAAATATCTCATCTTGTAACATACTCTAGAAGTTTATCAGCAGCAAGTGTAAACAACTTACAGAAGCTGACAGAGAAGAAATGTTAAACATTCACAATGATGCACCTATTGTGCACTCCCTGAGCAATGGAGAAATTGCTGAAATGGTGTTAAATGCAGATAAGCATGAAGACAGTAGTGATGATGAAGACTGTGGACACTACTGCAAAAATCCCCATAGACATGGTGAAAATTTGTGATCAGTTAATCGCAGGCCTTGAAAAAAGTCACTTTATCAGTGAGCAACAGATTATAGCAATTTACTCAGTTAAAGAGGGACTGCTTCAACAGAAAAGTACAGTTGTGTACACTTACCATAAATGTAGATGTTAGAGTGTATTCCCTTTTGCAGTCATCACATTTGGGTTATCCCTGTCAGGGTAGCCCTCAGTCATCCCGAATACCAGAGGCTTAGTATTTCTGTGTCGGTTGCTATTGCTCCAGGACTGACGTCAGGTCGTCAGTGGTATAAAAACAGGCAGCCGATGCCATTACATCAATTTTTCTTGCCCTATATGTCAGGAGCCCCCAATAAGGAGCTAGGTTATGGTGGAAAAACAGCACCAGTAGAAAGTAAATACCAAAAATCCATTACAAGGAGAGAGAGAGAGACAAGGGGGGTGGAGGGAGGGAAACCAGGACTGCAACAGTGAATACACTTGAACATCTACATTTATGTTAAGTGTACACAAAGTACAGTTTTGTACCTACCATAAATGTAGATGTTAGAGTGTATTCACTGCTGCAGTCATTACACTTGGGTTATCCTGCCGTCAGGCGGTCCTGCAGTCGGCCAGAGTTCCAAAGTCTTGGTCTGGTGTTGGTTGCTGTCGCTTCTTCCCCGACGTCAGTGCACCAGGGGTATATACGATGCAGCAGACGCCATTTTCTTCAGTGTTTCTTGCCTCATATGTCAGGTGTCCCCAAATAGGCAGGCAATACATATTGCTAATAAAACATACATAAAAAATAAAAACAATACCTTCAATTACAAGCAAATACACCACATAGGTTGTATAGGGTAGAAAGGTATAGATAAGTCCCAGCTAAGAAGTGGGGATGGAGGGAGGGTAACCTGGACTGCAGCAGTGAATACACTTGAACATCTACATTTATGGTAGGTACAAAACTGTACTATGTTCATCGTGTTTCACTACTGCAGTCATTACACTTGGGTTGAATCCCAAAGCTGAGGTAGGGTGGCTGGATCTATACAGGATTTGGGGTGGCTACGAGACCATGCAGAACTGCAGTGGCAAAGCCAGCTCTGGATTTAGAGTAAAGAGGCAAGTGGTAATGCTTGGTAAAGGTGTGCACTGAACTCCAAGTTGCAGCTTCCAAGATAACCTTGGTAGGTACTCCTCTAAGGTAGGCAGTTGAAGTGGCTGTTGCCCTGGTGGAATGTGGCCTAATGTTGCTAGGTACAGTTTTAAGAAACGGATACAGTGTCCTATTCACTTTGAAATGGTATGCTTTGAAATGGCCTTTCCCTGAGATCCTGCAGCATATGCTACAAACAATTGCTCAGTTTTCCTGAAAGCTTTTGTTTTGTCCAAGTAGAAGCGTAACTGCCTGTGTATGTCCAATGAGTGCAGAAGTCTCTCCCCTTTATTCTGGGGATTTGGATAAAATGTTGGCAAGTGAATAGTTTGGTTAAGAGCCACATTGGATACCACCTTTGATATAAATGTAGTGTTTGTTCTTAAGGAAACCCTGTCCTGATGAAAGGTTCCACTGCCATTAGTGCCTGTAACTCTGAGACTCTTCGTGCTGAGGTTATTGCCAGAAACAGAGCAGTTTTCCATGATACATATTTTAATTCTGCTGAATTGGCTGGCTCAAAAGGAGGTAAGGTGAGTTTTTCCAAGACAAAGTTGAGGTCCCAAGTTGGTGTTGGTGCTCTCCGGAGTGGTCTTATGTTTTTAGCCCCTCTGAGGTACTGCTTTAGCAATGGATGAGAAAATAGGAGGATCTGTGTTGTAATGAGCCGAGATGGCAGAGGCGTGGATCTTAATGGATGAGAAGGATAGTCCTTTGTCCAGCATCTCAGTTAAGTATTGTAGTATCTGAGGAATGTTTGGGACAAGAGGGTCAAGGCTTTGAGCCTGGTTCCAGGTGCAGAATCTCTCCCACTTTTCTGAATAAGATTTCCTGGTGCTAGGCCTCCTGGCCTCCAAAATGACATCCATAACAGCTTTAGAGAGAGGTGTTTGACTAATGAATCTGCCATGCAGCCAGGTTTAAGGTTTTGAGTTGACTGTGCAGGATCTGATTGTTTTGTTGAGTCAGAAGGTGTGGAATTTGAGGTAAAATCCATGGTGGGCCCCAAGCTAAGTTCTTTAAGATTGGGTACCAGTGCTGGTGTGGCCAGTCTGGAGCAATCAGGATCATCTGTGGTTTTTCTCATCTGGCTTTTAGGAGTAGCTTTGAAAGGAGAGGCAGTGGTGGGAAGGCATAAACTTTTAGGCTTTTCCAGCTGAATGAGAGAGCATCCACTTTCCATGCTTGTGTGTGATAAGTCCTTGTGCAGAATTTCTGTAGTTGGCAATTCAGTGGGGAGGCAAAAAGATCTATGTCTGGGCACCCCCATTTTTGTGTTATGCTGAAGACTTGTGGATTTAATTTCCACTCATGAGGATCCATGATGTTTCTGCTTAAGTCATCTGCCAGAGTATTTTTCTTTTCTGGCAGGAATTGTGCTTGCAGATGTACTTGATAAGTTAGAGCTGTGTTCCACAAGGTCATGGCTTGTCTGCATAGGGGGTAAGAGTGAGTGCCCCCTTGCTTGTTTATGTACCACATTACTGTTGTGTTGTCTGTCTTAGGGCATTTTGTACAGCCAACATCTCTTTTTGATCGATGTGAAGATGCATTTGATCTGTGGTCCACTTGCCCTGAATACATTTTCCTGCCATGTGTGCTCCCCATGCGTAATCCGAGGCATCTGTTGTTAAAGTCTGCCTGGCTGTGGGTAGAGTGAAAGGCTGACTCTTGTTGAGGTGACATGCCTGTGCCCGCCATCAAAACTCCTGTTGTAGGCAGGGAATTAGTGGTATTACTGTTTCCAAACTGTGACAGTGTTGAATCCAAACACTTTTTAGGTACCATTGTAATTTCCTCATATGCAGTCTGGCATATGGAATTAGTAGTATGCAGGATGCCATGAATCCCAAGGCCTGCAGAATATTTCTTGCAGGGAGTTGGGACTTTGTTGCCATCAATTGAAAATACTGAGTCAGTTGTCCTTGTTTGTCTGGCGTGAGATAAGCCATCTGGGCCGTTGTATTTAAGCTGGCACCCAGGAATATTATCTCTTGTGAGGGCACTAGTTTTGACTTCTTTTCGTTTACTGTGTACCCTAGGCAAATTAGCAACCTTTTTACAGATGCTTTAGAAGAATGTCCTTGCTCTCTGCTTGAATAAGGCAGTCCAGGTATGGATATATTTGAATTCATTTTTGTCTGCAAAATGCAATTACTGGTGCCAGGCACTTTGTGAAGACACTGAGCGCAGTAGAAAAGCCAAAGGGCAATGCAGAGAATTGGTAGTGCATTGAACCAGCTATGAATCTGAGGTATCTTCTGCAATTTCGTCTGATAGGGGCATGCAGGAATGCCTCTGAGGTCCAAAGTAACAAGCCAAGCCTTCTTGCCCAGCACGGGAAGAAGCTGTAGTGTCAACATTTTGAATTTTGAAACATCCAGGTTAGTATTTAGAGTAGAAAGGTCTAGTATGGGTCTCCAGGTTTTGTCCTTTCTGGGGACCAGGAAAAGTCTTGAGTAAAATCCTTGTCCCTGCTGTGGCACTTTTTGAATAGCTCTCATGTCCATGAGGGCTGTAATTTGCTTTTGTGCCTCTGCCCATTGATTTTTGTGGCAGGTCTGGCATTCCTTTTAGCCTTGGTAAAGTGTGAAAGTGGAACCTGTAACCTTGAAACAATATTCAGAACCCATTTGTCTTGGGTGATTGTTTGCCAATTTTGAGAAAAAAGTGCTAGTTTTCCCCCTAAGGGTGCTGCCAAAAGGGAAGTGCTTGGCATTCGAAGGGGAAAGTCATTGGGATTGTTTCCTGTAAGGTTGTGACTTGTCTTCACCTTCTTTTGGGGTTGAAGCACCCCGCTGTCATGGTCTGCAAGAGCCTTTGGGCTGAGATCTGCCTCTTGGGCATCTGTATCTGCCTCTTTGTGGTCTGTCGGACACTGGAAAGGACCAATTCTTTGTAGGCAAATTTCTGCTAAATCGAGGTGGCTGTAGCTGTAAGAAGTCCTTCACTGTTTGCATAGATTTTTGACTTATCCTCCATTTTCTTTAATACATCTTCTGCCTTAACACCAAATAAAATATCTTGCTGTAAAGGAGCATCCAATAAATTTGCCTTAACATGATCTGGTAAACTTTGTTCTTTTAACCAAGCATGCCTTCGAATCACAGATCCTGTAAATGCTGCTCTGCAAGAAGCCTCTAATGAATCAAAACCACATTGCAGAGTATGTTTTCCCACTTGTTCAGCTGCATGCAATAAATCCTGCATTTCCTTATAGTCAGGATGTTCTGAACTTGTACTCATTTTCTGTTTTAACTGAGACATTAAATATTGTTGGCATTTAAGCATGTGAAACTGGCAATTTAAAGCCCTCACTGCTAAAGTTGGAGAAGTGTAAACTTTCTTCCCCCATCTGTCTAATGCTTTAGAATCCCTGTCAGAGGGAACTGGATTTTTAGCCGTGGAAGCCTTTACCCCTTTGGGACCCTGGGAAATAGAAATTTGTGAGAGTCAGGGACTCTCTAGTACCTGTCTGGCTTGACTGGAGCAGGGGGTAAAGAATCAGGATTTAAACTGGATTCAGAGAACACATCATCCACAATATCCAACACTGGCGGAATAGCAAGGCGCCTGTGCTGAGGCAATAAAAGAAAGTCTCTGAGCCTTTTCTTGGATTCTGAGTAATCCTGGCCCTCCCAATGGAAATGCTCCCTCATGGTATGTAAAGTTTCCCCAAAAGAATAATCCACAGGAGGAGAGGCTGAAGGAATTAGTCCTCATGGGGGGGGGTAAAGAGTATCCCTGGTCTGAAGAGGTATCAGAATATATGGAAACCTGGTCAGAGGAATCAGTCTGTATCCTGCCTAGGCCTTTTATCAGGAGGGGGATGGGTACCCCTGATCAGAGTAATTAAGTTTTCGGCCATTTTGAGCATGTGTTTTTTAGGCATGGAGGCCTGTCCAGGTAAATGCTGTACTTGCTTCTTTGTCTTTAATGGAGTTTTAGACTTTGCTGTAGTTTTTATGGTAAGCTGTGAAGGTCTGAAAACACCCTCAGAAACAGATGTCTGCTCAGCAGCTCCGGACCCATCTGAAGGGTTAGTCTCTGTAGGCCCAACACCTTGAGTATCCAGAGGCCTAGACGTCTCCACGTGGGAGTCGTCAGCGGCCTGTGGCTCTGAGGTAGCAGGTGTCAGGGGCTGCGAAAGCGCCTCACTGAGAACCGGCGACTGGCCTAGAAGAGGCTTCATCGTCAGTTTTGGGCCTCGGATGCCTGTCCTTATCCTTGTCTTTGCATTTTTTGTGTATTCTGGTCGTCTGTTGTTCTGACAGCATGGTATAATTAAATCTTCTGCCAAAGTAATGGCGAGCAAAATCAAACCGACATTTAATAGTGCATTTGTTAAATCTAGCACAAAACCAACAACTAGTGACGTTGTGATCTGGGCCTAGGCATGGAATACAGTAAGAATGAAAATCCTTATGAGGTATTTGCTTCCCACAAGAAATATAATTATTAACTTTTACTGACATCGGTCTGAGGCAAGAAAAAGTTTCCACAATGGGGTACTTAGCTTTATTGAAGACTTCGGTTCTGAAAATCGATTTGATCTCTCAGGAGTCGGCCAACCGGCACTTGCAAATTGCTTTTGCTTCGGGCACCACACGGCAAGAAAGACTGGGGCAAGAAAAACTGAAAAAATGGCATCGGCTGCATCTTATATACACCTGGCACACTGACGTCAGGGAAGAAGCGACAGCAACTGATGCCGGACCAAGACTTTGGAACTCTGGCCAACTGCAGGACCGCCTGATGGCAGGATAACCCAAGTGTAATGACTACAGCAGTGAAACACGAACATCTGTGTGGTCTCCACCAGTTGATGCTTTGTGGGAGCTGTTAGGAGCCAATCGAAGTAGGGAAACGCCTGGAATCCTTGCAGCCTGAGGTGAGCTGTCACCACTGCCACACACTTTAACACCCGGGGGGGGGGGGGCTGTGGTGAATCCAAAGGGCAGGTTTCTGAACTGAAAGTGATCGGCTCCTATGTGAAAGCGGAGAAATCTTCTGGACCGCCTGTCTGTTTTGATACGATAGTACCCTGGAGATCCACAGAGCACATCCAGTCATTCTTGTGCAGAAGAGGCACAATTGACTGGATAGTGACCATTCGAAACTTCAACTTCTTGACAGAGATTTAACTGATTGAGGTCCAGAATTGGACACAGGTCCCGTTGTTCTTGGGGACCTTTTGGATGGCTGTTTTTAGAATGAGATTGGATACCTCTAGATGGGTTAACTCTCTCTGACCAGGTGGGACATTGGGAAGAGTTCCAATTCTTGACTGGGGAGAGGTTGTAAAAGGGAATACAGTAGCCCCTGGATATGACTGATTCTTAGCACCCACCGATCGGTTGTGATTTTTGCCCAGGCAAAGGATGCAAAAATAAATACATATACATAATATTCTTATTCCTATTTGGAATCAAAGTATACTCAAATAAAATAATGAATGATTCAAAATAGGAATAAGAATTTAAATGTTAAATAGTATAAATTGTATGTGTTTTAGATGGTTATATTGTCTTCAAAAAAGGAAATGTATGAATAGGCTTTTAGGCACATTTATGCATATGTATTTATATATTTATTTTTTCTATACATATATTCTCATATTTGCATATATATACATTTTTTATATAATGTTTTATAATATATTTAATACACATAGTAGAAGACTGTTGGTTCTGGTTGATTGTCCCTTATGGGTGATTTAATGTTAAATATCATGCATTTTTAAATCACCTGTATTTCACTTAACTGGTAATCAGTTTTTTTTTTTTAGTAATTCTTATTAGAAAAGGTGACTTTATATTTGGTGCTCATACATTATTTTATATGACATACAGTGTGTTTGGACATATAGTGATTGGGCATGGATTCTGAATTTATATGCTCATGCATTATTCATGAGTGTAGTATGCTGATTAGTCCAGGCTGTGGGCTATTTAAAAAGGACCATTGTATTAATTACTTTTTATCTTGATAAAGTCTCCGAATTCTGAGACAAAAGCGCTTGATTGGATTTTTATTTATTTATTTACTGTCATTAAAGAGCTTACTGCTTTATATTTGGAAGTCCGGTCATAAATTTGGTGTACTATTTTCCTGATCGGCCGAATTTGTTTATAGTAGACACAACTGACATAACTATCAATCACATACATCTTTTGTCCACACTTTGGATATTTTTTAAAACCGGACTTGTGTGTTTTTTCCTGATCGGCCATAATAATCAGTTAGCTTCTAAAAGTACACCAAAAACCACAGATTAGTGTTCAACAAGTCCAAAAACCAAAAGAATTTTAAGATATAAGCAGCTCTTAAACCAACTGCCTCTAAGACACTAACTAGAAACTAATTATTAATAGCTAGAACACACTCTTAGAGATTATAAACTAACTACCTAGCAAACACATTTCAATCCACTAAACACTTATTAATACAGCCCTTAAATAAAACAAATGGGCTCTATAATACTAACTGCTAAAGCAACACACTCAACCCTCTGCTAAGGCACACCAAAATGAAGGGAATAATAAAGGCCTAATAAACGAAGGCCAACAAGGATATAAAAGGCACTATATGAAGTTAAGCTACACACTAATACCAATATTTAAGGTTATAGATTGCAAAAAAAAATATTAGACATTTTTCAACACTGGCCCGAGCTGTGAGGAAACCTCCAATCTGTTGCAGTGGCAAACTAGATCCGAGGTAACTCAAGGTGCATTATTGGATAGGGGACTTGGCCTCGAGCTGTCTGAAGACCTCGAGCTTTGTAGTTGGCTGACACGGACCCATCTGTAAGAATGAACGGTGAGATAGAAAAAGTTCTCTTCCTGCATTTTGTCCATCTCCCACATTTTCTACGGATTTCATGAACCATGTTATACATAACCCACTATCTTAGTCCACCGATATTGACCTTTCATCTTGTGTTTAAAATTCACCATGTCGAAGACATCCACATGACAACTCTTGGTAAACATGCTGCTGTTCCAGCAGCTCTCTATTTCTTGCAACGATAATCTTTCCTTTTTTTCCTAATCCCACTCCTTTTCATTCTTTTGCCCTTGGTTACCACCTGTTTAAAAAAAAAAATCCTCATTTGGTTGGATTTGATGCCTGCATTTTTTTTTCCTAAAGTTAAGAGGTCCTCTTACACTTATTTTGTTCATGTTTTAAACTTTTAATATGTCTGGATCTGATGTCAATAAAAGGGGTTTACATGACTTGAGAGTTTACGGAAAAGTACAGTTGTGTACACTTACCATAAATGTAGATGTTGAGTGTATTCACTGTTGCAGTCATCACACTTGGGCTGATTCCCAAAGCTGAGGAAGGGTGGAGGCAGTCAAGTAACAGTAGGGCTGGGTAGCAGGCCTTGTAAGACTTCTGTGGCAAATCCAGCTCTGGTTATAGAAAAGACAGGTAAGTGGTAATGCTTGGTGAAGGTGTGTACAGAACTCCAGGTTGCAGCTTCCAGGATCTCCCTGGTAGGGACTCCCCTGAGAAATACTGTACAGAGGTTGAGGTAGTCCTAGTGGAATGAGTTCTGATCCCCTGTGGGGTAGGTTTTCCATGGTGTTTGTACCAGAAATGGATGCAGCGTGCTATCCATTTGGAAATGGTTTGCTTTGAAATGGCCTTTCCCTCTGCCCCTGTAGCAAAGCTGACTAGCAGCTGGTCAGATTTTCTGAAAGGCTTAGTCCTGTCAAGGTAGAACCAGAGTTGTCTATGCACGTCCAAGGAGTGCAGGATCCTTTTCCCTTTATTCTAAGGATTAGGGAAAAAGGTCGGTAAATGGATGGATTGGTTTACAGCCACAATGGATACCACCTTGGGCATAAAGGATGGGTTAGTCCTGAGGGAAACCCTGTCAGCATGGAAAAATAATAAAGGTAGTGCCTGTAACTCAGACACTCTTCTTCTTGAAATGATGGCTAGAAGTAAGGCTGTTTTCCAAGAAAGGAATTTTAACTGTGCTGTAGCAGAAGGCTCAAAAGGGGGAAGAGTGAGCTTCTCCAGTACAAAGAGAAGGTCCCAGGCAGGGGTGGGAGCTCTCCTTGGGGGTCTTAAATTGTTAGCTCCTCTCAGGAACTGTTTGATCACAGGGTGAGAAAAGAGAGGTGGCTCAGTATTATAATGAGCCGAGATGGCAGAGGCATGAATCTCAATAGAAGAGAAGAAAAGGATAGGCCTTTGTGGAGTGGCTCTGCTAGGTAATCTAGGATTTGAGGTAAGGTGGGTATGGCTCTCTCCTTTCCTTGAGACTGGCTCAAAGAACAGTATCTTTTCCATTTTTCTGAATACAATTTCCTAGTACTAGGCCTTCTGGCCTCAAGGATGACGTCCAGGCACCTGTTTGCCAAGGGCTGCTGGTGGTGTATTCAGGGAATAAGCCAGGCTGCAAGGTTCAGGGTTTGCAGCTGAGGATGCAAAATCTGTCCCTCCTGCTGGGACAGCAGGGAGGGAATCTTATGTAGGTACCAGGGTGGCACTGCTGCCAGACTGCACAGGAGTGGGTATCAGTGCTGGCGGGGCCAGTCCAGTCCAATAAGGACTGTCCTTGGTTTGTCTTGTTTGATCTTGAGTAGTAATTCTGAGAGGAGGGGGGAAGGCATAAATTGAGAGGTTTTCCCATGTAAAGGATAGGGCATCCACTTTCCATGCTTGGCTGTGGGGATTTCTGGTGCAAAATTTGCTCAATTGATGGTTTTGGGGGGAAAGAGAGAGGTCCTGTCCCCCACCTGTGGGTTAAAAGTTTGAATGAGTTGGGTTCCAATTTCCACTTGTATGTGTCCAGTAGATTTCTGCTTAAGTTGTCTGCCAGTGAATTTTGTTTGCTTGGCAGGAATTGAACTTGCAGGTGCACTTGGTTGCTCAAGGCTGTGTTCCACAGGGCCATGGCTAACCTGCAGCGTGGATAGGAATGTGTTCCCCCCTGCTTGTTTATGTACCACATAACTGTGGTGTTGTCTGTCTTTATCAAGAGTTGTCCTGGAAGGATAAGGTATTTGAAGGCTGTCAGAGCATTCTGTACAGCTAACATTTCTTTTTGATTGATATGTAGGTGAATTTGTCCTGGGCTCCATTTGCCTTGAATGCATTTGCCAGCCATGTGAGCCCCCCATGCATAGTCTGATGCATCTGTTGTCAGGGTTTGGGCGGCGAGGGGTTGAGTGAAAGGGAGTCCCTTGCTGTGGTTGCACGCCTCTGCCCACCAAAGGAACTCTGCCCTTAGAGAAGGAATTATAGGAATAATTGTTTCCAGTTCCTGAGAATGTTGGCACTGGAGACGTTTTAAGTACCATTGAAGTTTCCTCATATGTAGCCTTGCATATGGAAAGTACAGTTGTGTACACTTACCATAAATGTAGATGTTAGAGTGTATTCACTGTTGCAGTCATCACATTTGGGTTATCTGCCTGCAGGTAGCCCTCAGCCAGCCTGAATACCAGAGTCTTGGGATTTCTGCGTCAGATGCTGTCGCTTCTTCCATGACGTCAGGTCGTAAGGGGTATAAAAAATGCAGCTGACGCAAATCAGTTTCTTGCCCCAGATGTCAGAAGCCCCCAGAATAAGAAGCAGTTATATGGTGTGAAACAACCCCCAGCAAGAAGCAAATACACATAGTATAAGATATGCTAAACCAAAAAGGATAATTGAAAGCAAAGACCATCAGGAGGCTGGAAGGAGGGTAACCAGGACTGCAACAGTAAACACACCCAAATATCTACATTTATGGTAAGTGCACACAACTGTACTATGTTCTTAGTGTTTCACTGTTGCAGTCATCACATTTGGGTTGATTCCCAAAGCTAAGGAAGGATGGAGGTAGATTAAGAAGCATTAAGCCTGGCAATCAGGCCCTGTAAGACTGCTATGGCAAATCCAGCTCTGGATTTAGAAAAGATAGGCAAAGTGGTAATGCTTGATGAATGTGTACCGAGCTCCAGGTTGCAGCTTCCAGGATGTCCCTGGTAGGGACTCCTCTGAGAAATGCAGTAGAGGCAGATATAGCCCTAGTGGAATGTGTTCTTATCCCCTGTGGGGTAGGTTTTCCATGGTGTTTGTAGCAGAAATGGATGCAGTGTGATATCCATTTAGATATGGTTTGCTTTGAAATGACCTTCCCCTCTGCCCCTGCAGCACAGTTGACTAGCAGCTGGCCAGATTTTCTGAGAGGCTTAGTCCTGTCCAAATAGAATCTAAGCTGTCTGTGCACATCTAGAAAATGCAGTATCCTTTCCCCTTTATTTTGAGGATTAAGGAAAAAAGTAGGCAAATGAATGGACTGATTTAAAGCCACACTAGACACCACCTTGGGCATAAAGGATGGGTTAGTCCTGAGGGAAACCCTGTCCACATGGAAGATAATGAAGGGTTCCATTGCCATAAGGGCCTGCAGTTCAGACACTCTTCTTGCTGAAGTGATGGCTAGAAGTAAAGCTGTTTTCCATGAGAGGAATTTCAACTCTGCTGTAGCAGCCGGTTCAAGGGGAGGGGGGGGGGTTAAGATTTTCCAATACAAAGTTAAGGTCCCAGGCTGGAGTGGGAGCTTTCCTGGGGGGTCTTACATTTTTCGCCCCTCTAAGGAACTGTTTTACCGGAGAATGCGAGAAGAGGGATGGCTCAGTATTATAATGAGCTGAGATGGCAGAGGCATGAATCTTAATTGAAAAGGATAGGCCCTTGTGGAGCATTTCTGTTAAGTAATCTAGTATATGACGTAAGCTGGGCACACAGTTGTGGCCATCCCTTGAGAATGGCTCCAGAAACATTATCTTTTCCACTTTTCTCAATAGGATTTTTTAGTACTAGGCCTCCTTGCCTCAACGATGACATCTAGCACCTGCTTACTGGGGGTTACTAGAAGTGAGTTCAGGGGATTAGCCAGGCTGCAAGGTTCAGGGTCTGAAGCTGAGGGTGCAGAATTTGGCCCCTGTGCTGGGACAGGGGGGAAGGGGTCTGAGGCAGGTACCATGGTTGTAGCACTGTCAGACTGCGCAAGAGAGGATACCAGTGTTGGCATGGCCAGTCTGGTGTAATCAGGATTGTACTTGGCTTGTCCTGTTTGATCTTTAGTAGAACCTTCGAGAGGAGACAGAGGGCGAAAGGGGTAGACAGAGGCTTTCCCAAGAAAAGGACGGGGCATCCACCTTCCAAGCTTGGCTGTGTGGAGTTCTGATGCAGTATTTGTTCCAATTGATAGTTCTGAGGGGAGGCAAACGGGTCCATCTCTGGTGTCCCCCATCTGTTCCCCAAAAGTTTGAATATTTTGGGTTCCAGTTTCCATTCGTGTGGTTCCATGAGATTTTTGCTTTAAGTCATCTGCCAGTGAATTTAGTTTGCCTGGCAGGTATTGAGCTTGTAGGTGCACTTGGTTGCTCAAGGCTGTGTTCCACAGAGCCATGGCTAGTCTGCAGAGTGGGTAGGACTGCGTTCCCCCCTGCTTGTTTATGTACCACAACTGTTGTTGTACAGCAAACATTTCTTTGATTGATATGCAGGTGCATCTGCTTTGGGTTCCATTTGCCATGAATGCACTGCCCTGCCATGCAAGCTCCCCATGCATAGTTTGATGCATAGTCTGATGCATCTGTTGTTAGGGTTTGGGCAGCAGGAGGTAGAGTGAAAGAGCGTCCCTTGTGGTTGCAAGCCTCTGCCCTTAGACACGGAATGATTGGAATTATTGCTTCCAAGTCCTGAGAATGTTGACACCATAGACTTTTTAAATACCATTGAAGTTTCCTCATATGCAGTCTTGCATATGGAACTAACAGAATGCAAGAGGCCACGAACTCCAGAGCTTGCAGTATTTTCCTTGCAGATAGCTGGGTTTTGGTGGCCAGTTGGGTGAAGTAAGTTGTCAAATAAATTTGTTTCTCTGGAGTAAAGAATGCCATCTGGGAAGTTGTGTTCAACCTTGCTCCCAGGAATACATTGTGTTGGCAGGGTACTAAGTGTGATTTCTTTTCACTGATGGTGTACCCAAGTGAAGTTAGAAGTCTCTACAAATGCCAGGTGCTGTAGTAGCAAGTCCTGACTTTCCACCTGAATCAGGCAATCATCCAAGTATGGGTAAATCTGAATACTTCTCTGCCTGCAAAAGGCAATGGCTGGAGCTAGGCATTTGGTGAATATCCTGGGTGCAGTAGGTAAGCCAAAGGGAAGTGCAGAGAACAGATAGTGCATAGAGCCTTGCCCTGAAGCAAAGGTATTTCCTGCAATATTCCCTTATGGGGATGTGCAGGTAAGCTTCTTTTAAGTCTAGGGTTTCCAGCCAAGCATCATTGGCTAGCATACAAAGCAGCTGTTGCAGAGTTAGCATTTTGAATTTTGGAACCACCAGAAAGGTGTTGAGAATAGATAAATCCAGGATAGGACACCATGAGATTACTTTTCTGGGAACCAGGAACAGTCCTGAATAAAAGCCTTGTCCCCTTTGTTCTGCTGGGACAAGTTGAATAGCCTTGATGCTGAGGACAGAAAGTACTTGCTTTTGGGCCTCCGCTCACTGGTTTGGGAGGAGGTCTGGCCATCCACTTAGGGTTGGGAGCGAGTGGAAGTGCAATCTGTATCCTAGGGAAACAATGTTTAAAACCCATTTGTCTTGAGTAATGTATTCCCAGTTTTTTTGCACGCAGGGCGAGTTTTCCTCCTAAAGGTGCAAGTACTTGAGCAAGGCTTGTGGGAATTAAGGATAAGTCATTGTGCAAGTTTACCATAGGGGGGTGGCTTAGTACTCCTTGATTTGGAAGTGGGAGCACCCCACTGCTTAGATCTGTGCATAACCTGAGACTGAAGTCTTGGGGGTCTGCTGGCCCTGGGTTTGGACTGAAGGTCCGAAAGGAACTGGAAAGGACCAGTTCTTTGAAGGCCAATGCCTACTGAATCTAGGTGGCTGAACTTGTAAGAAATCTTTAACAGTTTGCATAGATTTAGCTTTCTCCTCCATCCTTTTGAGAACTACTACTGCTTTATTGCCAAACAGGCTCTCTTGGTTTAAGGGTGCATCCAGTAATTTTGCTTTGACATGATCTGGCAAGTTTTGTTCCTTAAGCCAAGCATGGCTTCTAAGAACAGACCCAGTAACAGCAGCCCTACAAGAAGCATCAAAACCACACTGCAAAGTAGGTTTACCAACTTGGTCAGCAGAATGCATTAACTCTTGTAAATCTTTGTGCTCTGCAGTCAGAAATCAACATCATTTTCTGTTTAATTAGCCCCATAATATGCTGCTGAATTACCAGTTTCATATGTTAAAGCCCTAATGGCCAGAGTAGCAGAGCTGTACACCTTCTTACGCCGTCTAAAGTCCTAGAATCCCTGTCAGAAAGGGTAGGATTTTTGGCAGTAGAAGCCTTAATGCCTTTTGGTCCTTGGGAAATATAGTCTCTGGATCCGCAGTAGGATTCTTGAAAAGGAATTTGAGAGAGTCAGGTACTCTCTAGTACCGGTTAGGTTTCCTGGGAGCTGGAGGCAAAGTATCCAGGGGTAAGGCTGGGTTCCAAGAAAACATCATCTACAATCTCCAGAACCAGAGGGATAGCTAGAGGCCTGTGCTGAGGCAGATCTAAAAATTCCCCCGAGTCTCTTTTTGGACTGAGAGTAGTCCTGGCTTTCCCAGTGGAAATGCAGGGTTTCACCAAAAGAAAAATCTTCTGGAGGGGAAGCAAAGGGAATGGAATCCCCTGCATCAGAATCCTCACAGGAAGATAAGGGTATGTCCTGGTAGTCAGAAGGAACAGAGATCAGATTCCTGATAAGAAGAATCAGAAGGAAAATCAGTTCTAGGTCTCTGAGGGAGAAGGCTGGCTTCCCATAATTAAGGTAACAAGGTCTTCAGCCATTTTAATCATTTATTTTTGTGGCCTGTGGGCCTAAGAAAGCACTTTGGTGGTCAGTTTCCTAGGCGTAGTGCGAACTTCAGGCCTGAGAAATTCAGTATTTTTGGCTTGAAACAAAGTCGTCCGTTTAATATGAAAAGCGGTAGGCCTGAATACACCCTCAGAAGCTGGTGCCTGCACAGTGGCTCCGGACCCACCCAAGGTAGAGACATCCACAGGTTCCATAGTCGAAGAAGCATCTCGCAACATACTGGACTCCGAATGGGTCTCAGTAAAGGCCTGCGAATCTGTAGAAGCGGGTATCAGGGGCTGCGAAAGTGCCTCACTGAGTGCTGGCAGACTGGCAACTAGCTTAACTGTAGCACTGTCAGCAGTTTTGGACCTATGCAGTCTGTCTCTGTCTTTATCCTTACGTTTTTTCAGATCATCAGTATTTCGGATGGCTTACCGACAGCATTTTGGAGTATGGAGATCGAGAGCGAAACTATTTAGCTACAAAAATTACCCGATGGATAGTTTAGGTGTTGAACAAGGCACAAAACTGACCGTGAGGGACGTCATGGTCTGGGCCTAAACAGGTGATGCAGTAAGAATGAAAATCTCTGAGGTATTTGCTATGCACAGGCAAGACAATTTTTTCTGACATTGGTTAGAGCAAGAAAAAAGGATCCCCATTGGGGTACTTATCTTTTAGAAGACTTCAGGTCTGAAACTCTAAAACAAATTTCAGTAGTCGGCCGACCGGCACTTGCGAACTGCTTCTGCTTCAGGCACCACACGGCAAGAAAGTGATGTAATGGCATCGGCTGCATGTTTTATACCCCGGAAGACCTGACGTCAAAGAAGAAGTGACAGCATCAGACGCAGAAATCCCAAGACTCTGGTATTCAGGCCAGCTGAGGGCTACCTGCAGGCAGATCACCCAAATATGATGACTGCAACAGTGAAACACTAAGAACATTTAGTAGAATTCATGAGGATGTGAACCCTAGGGCTTGCAGTACTTTTCTTGCAGATGGCTGGGGTCTGGTGGCTATTAGTTTGAAGCAGTTTGTCAAATAAACCTGCTTTTTTGGAGTAAGGAATGCCATCAGGGAAGTTGTGTTCAAGCCTGCTCCCAGGAATACAATCTTTTGGCTGGGCACCAGATGTGATTTCTTTTCATTGAAGTTGTACCCCAGAGAAGTTGGAAGTCTCTTTACAAATGCCAGGTGCTGAAGTAGCAATTCCCGACTGTCCGGCTGAATCAGGCAATCATCCAAGTATGGATAAATTTGAATATTTCTCTGCCTGTAGTATGCAATGGCTGGAGACAGGCACTTTGTGAATACCCTGGGCATAGTAGATAAGCCAAAGGGAAGTGGAGAGAACTTATAGTGCATAGAGCCTGCCCTGAAATGTAGACATTTCCTGCAAGATTCCCTTATGGGGATGTGCAGATAAGCTTCTTTTAGGTCTAGGGTGACTAGCCAGGAGTCCTTGGCTAGCATAGGAAGCAGCTGTTGTAGTGTAAACATTTTGAATTTTAGGATCACCAGGAAGGTATTGAGAATGGACAAGTCCAGGATAGGGTGCCAAGAGCCCTCTCTTCTGGGCACCAGGAACAGTCTGGAGTAGAAACCCTGTCCTCTTTGCTCTACTGGAACAAGTTGAATAGGCCTGACACTGAAAAGAGAAAGTACTTGCTTTTGAGCCTTTGCCCAATGGTTTGGAGGAAGTTCTGGCATCCCGCTTGGGGTTGGCAGTGAGTGGAAGGAGAATCTGTATCCCTGGGATACAATGTTTAGGGCCCATCAGTCCTGGGTAATGGACAGCCAGTTTTTTGCATGCAGGGAGAGTTTTCCTCCTAGTGGAGGAAGTACTTGGGCATGGCTGGGAAGGATGACAGACAAGTCACTGTAAATTTTTTTCCATAAGGGGGTGGCTTACCACTCCCTGTTTTTGAGGGGGAGCACTCCATTGTTTAGATCTCTGCATACCCCAAGACTGTAGCCTTCATGGTCTGTTGCCCCTGGGTCTGGGCTGAGACCACCTGGTAGGGACTGGAAAGGACCAGTTTTTAGAAGGCCAATGCCTACTGAATCTAGGTGGCTGTACCTGTAAGAAATCTTTAACAGTTTGCATAGATTTAGCTTTTTCCTCTATCTTTTTAAGAACCTTTTCTGCTTTTCTGCCAAACGTTCCTGGTTTAATGGAGCATCTAGTAATTTTGCTTTGACATGGTCTGGCAAGATTTGTTACTTCAGCCACGCATGCCTTCTCAGCACAGACCCAGTGAAAGCAGCCCTGCAAGATACTTCTAAGGCATCAAAACCACACTGCAAAATAGGTTTACTGATTTGGTTTGCAGAATGCATTAACTCTTGTAAATCTTTATTTTCTGCAAAATCTGGAAGCAACATTTTTTGTTTAATTAGTTCCATAATATGCTGCTAGTACTTCGGCATGTGAAAGTGGCAATTTAAAGCCCCAATGGCAAGAGTTGCAGAGGTATATACCTTCTTGCCTAGTCTGTCTAAAACTCTTGAATCCCTGTCCAAAGGGGTAGGATTGTTGGCTGTAGTAGCCTTAATATCTTTAGGTCCTTGGGAAATGGTCTCTGGATTAGCAGTGGGATTCTTAGAGAGAAATTTAAGAGTCAGGTACCCTGTAGTACCTGTCAGGCTTACATGGTGCTGGTGGTAAAGTATCAGGGATTCCATGCAAATCATCATCTAAAAATATCCAGAACAGGGGGTATAGCTAGAGGCCTGTGCTAAGGCATGTCTAAACATTCTGAGTCTTTTTGGACTGTGGGTAGTCCTGGCATTCCCAGCGGAAATGCTCTCTTAAGGTATGCAAGGTTTCAACAAAAGAAAGGGGAGGCAGAGAGAATGGAATCCTCTGCATCTGAATCCTCATAGGTAGATAAGGGTATGTCCTAGGGATCAGAGTCATCGGACTCGTGGTCTGTTGAATCAGAAGGGAAATCAATTCTTTGTCTTCTAGAGTGGGAAGGCTGACTTCCCCTAATTACAGAGTTATAAGGTCTTCAGCCATTCTAAGCATTTGTTTCTGTGGCTTGGGAGCTTGAGCATGCACTTTGGTCAGTTTTCTAGGCATAGTGCGAACTCTGGGCCTTAGCAACTGTCATTTTAGTCTGAAACAAAGTAGTCTAATACAACATTGGAAGGTTGGAATACACCTTCATAAGCCGGTACCTGCACAGCAGCTCCAGACCCATCCAAGGTAGAGACATCTACAAGTCCCATAATCGAAGTATCTCGCGGCTGCGAAGGCACCTCAGTACCGGTGTTCTGGTGACTAGCTTAACAGAAGCATCGTCGGCAGTTTTGGACCTATGCAGTCTGTCGTTATCCTTACGTATTTTTGGAAGATCGGTAGTCGGATGGCTTACCGAAACCATTTCAGAATAAGGTGAAAGAGAGTGAAAGAATTTAGCAACAAAGATAGCCTGATGACGAACAGTTCGGGTGTTAAGGCACAAAACCAACAGCGAGGAACATTGTGGGCTGGGCTTAAACAGGTGATGCAGTAAGAATGAAAATCTCTGTGAGGTATTTACTTTCCATAGGCAAGACAATTAACTTTTTCTGACATTGGTTAGAGCAAGAAAAAAAAAACCCCAATGGGGTACTTAGCTTTAGAAGACTTCAGGTTTGAAACTCGAAAAACAAATGTTTTGTGTAGCAGCCGGCACTTGCGAACTGCTTTGGGCTCCTGTTGCAAGAAAAGCTGATGTAATGGCATCGGCTGCATGTTTTATACCCCTGACGTCATAAAAGAGGCATCCGACGCAGAAACCCCAAGACACTGGTATTCAGGCTGACTGAGGGCTACCTGCAGGCAGATAACCAAAGAGTGATGACTGCAACAGTGAAACACAAAGAACATCTTGAAATTCATATGGCCGAGAAAATATGAACATCCAAAAACTCAAAATTAAATACACACATTTTTGCAGAGAGGGCTGTGTCCCCAACACCCCTTGAAAATCAGATATACAAACTCTGAGATCACACTACAGTGGGTAAAAGGTTAAATTTACCTTTGAAGCAGTTCTATGTAAATCACTGTACAGTGGGGATTGGGGAATTTACCCTTTTCCTCACTGTAGTGGGATCTTGGACTTGTATATATAAATTTGTAGGGGGTGTGGAGGACTTGCCCTTGCAAAAATACAGGTTTGAAACTCAATCATATGGTCTTGATCATATGAACCTCAAGTTTCTGAAAACAAAGTCATACAAACCCCCCCATAAAAACTTACACAATCCCAAACCTGTATGTATAATGAGGCCCATGCCTACTTCAGATGGAGGAATACATATAATCTTGGCAGACACTGCTTATTGTACATTTTGATGGGCATAAAGCAATTTTCTTAGCCTGTTGAGCTTATCCAGCTGTTTTCACAACCAATCACCCCAAAGCTTCATGTTAAAACAGGAAGTGCAAGCTGATTTTTATTCTTAGATGTCAAAAGCAGTTGTGTTGTGAAATATTCCTTACTGAGCTTTAACCTCTCTCTCTCTCTCTCTCATGCTCCATCACTACCCCTTCTCCAAGATTTGTACACTATGTCATATCCCCTGCCCCTATTTTATATTAGAGTCTATAATTTTCCTGTTTCAAATGCTGTTTTTAGCACATTTATTGAGACCATGACATTCTTCTTTCACCTGAGAAGGCTTTAACACTTTGTAGCCATTTTTTTCAGGTGTTTATATGATGAACTACACACTTAGGTCATCAACAAAAAGTAGAGAAGAGATACTTTCATTTGATTTTCATGGAGTCGGAATGAATTTATGAACTAGGTTGTTGAGTAAGGTGGTTAATGGATTCAGAGCAAGACAACAGGAGCAAAGAATCACTTCAAAATATTCCACACAGGATAACAATTTGTCCTTTTTGTGGTTCAGCAGCAAAGTGGTTTGCCATTGCTAAATTTTATTACAGTTGCTATGTAGAAATGTGTCATGGCTCTTGGACATCTGCGAGCATTCTATAATCCAGAAAAGGAATACTATAAAATACCTTTTTGTAATCTATCCATGCCATACTGAGATTCCTGTTTTTAAAGGTCTCCATTATTGCTTTAACAAAAGCTGATCCTTTGTTCCATATACATTATTTATTCCCCCTCTGTTCTACAGTCATGGTTGAAGTTTATCTAAATGACTGTATACCCTTGTCTGCAATTCCCACATATAACCTAAGCTGTTGGAAGGTTACTGGTCAATAGTTCTTAGGATGCTCTGCAGGTTCACTTTTCAGTAAATGTATAGTTTCCCCACAGTCCAGTGTCATTTTAGGGTGTACATGCAAGTTTTTACACAAGGCTAAAAATCACACTGCAAAGACCCACCACCATTAAACAAATGTTAGGCACAACAGTCTGTATTTTCCATTTGGGAACCTATTTCAGTAGGAATTGCTTTATTTCAATTCATACCTTCAATATCAGTCTTTTCATACATTCATAGGTGTGTACTAGGCTAATTGCCCTGGGGCCTTTACAAGACTAGCCATAGGATTTCCCTGGCATAGTGCCACCCGACCTTAGTTCAGTGCCTCTGTCAAGTTATCCCCAGGGTGAATTTTCTGTTTCCCATCCACTCAAGATTCATCTTGAAGAGGGTCAGCAAGGTGCTCTGTTTGACATGTATGGGAAGTCTATTCCATAGCATGGGCAGTCTCTGGGTTATGAACCTGTCCCTCCATCATGTTCTGTTAATTGTGGTAATGAGGCTGAGGTCTCTGGAGCGTGTGATGCAGAGGGATTGGGCTTTATTCAAATGTAGCATTTCTAACTGAGCTTGGTCAGACATGGCCTTGTAAGTGAAGCAGGGATCACCTCTAAGTAGGCGATATGAGAGAATAGTTGGTGTTTTCTTTAGTCTGTCCATATAGGAAGAGTGTTTAAGGCCTAAGATCCTCTGTGAGGTACTTTTGCAGCCTCTCCAGTTGTTGCAGGTGTCTAGTGAGGTACATGCCAAATGGGACATTGTACTCGATGACTGGCCCAATGAGGGAAGAGTAGAAGAGACAATGACCTTTCTTCCTGGATGCAAAACCCTTCGTAATGAGATGTGCCCACACAGAAGGACTTTGATGACAGTGGCAATGGGGTGATCAAACGAGAGGCTGCTGTCAACCTATGTTCCCAGATCTCTTAGAACACCTTCTGTGTTCAGTGGACTACAATCAATGTGGTAATTCATGGGAACTGGGTTTATTTTTCCCCAAAGGTGATAACATTTTGGCATTGAGCTTAAGGTTATGGTTCTGACACCAGTCATTGGTCTCAGTGAGGTCATTCTGCAGGATGTCAACATCACTTGGGGAGTTAATAGTTCACAACTTGCAATCGTCTGCAAACTTTGTCAGCCAGAGTCCCTTCGTGTTGGTCTGGACTTCAGAGAAGTAGATACCAAACAGGAGAGGACTCAGGACTAAACCCTCTGGGACTCTAATCATGACGAGTCAGCTACTTTCAACACTGTGGGTTCTGC
The DNA here is from genome assembly GCF_019279795.1 of Protopterus annectens. NCBI lineage: Eukaryota > Metazoa > Chordata > Ceratodontiformes > Protopteridae > Protopterus > Protopterus annectens. The sequence goes on along the minus strand of NC_056734.1, from coordinate 371,551,066 downwards.
GAGCCAGTTTGCAACCCACCTAGTGATATAGGGGTTGATGCCTAGCTTAGTGAGTTTTTCTATGATTCCAGAGTGGAAAATGGTATCAAAAGCCTTGGCCAGATCAAGGTAGGCTTATGAACCACCTTGCCTTCATCCACAGCTCTGGTGACTGATGCAAAGTCATTGACCTAGCTGATTAGGCATGATCGACCCTTCACAAAACCAAACTGTGTGGGATCCAGAGTCTGGAGATTCCCTATATCCTTGTTTATTAGAGAGAAGAGGAATGAAGGTCAGCAGGACTAAGACAGAATATATGTGTGTGAATGAGAGGGAGGATAGAGAAATGACAAGGATGCAAGGAGTAGAGGTGGCGAAGGTGGAGGAGTTTAAATACTTGGGGTCATTAATTCAGAGTAACAGTGAGTGTGGAAGAGAGGCAGGATGGAGTGGGTGGAGAAGAGTGTCAGGAGTGATTTGTGACAGACGAAAGAGTGAAAGGGAAGGTCTACAAGAGGGTAGTGAGACCAGCTATGTTATACAGGTTGGAGACCGTGGCACTGACAAAAAGGCAGGAGTTTGAGCTGGATGTGGCAGAATTAAAGATGTTAAGATTTGCACTGGGTGTGACGAGGGTAGACAGGATTAGGAATAAGTATATTAGAGGGTCAGCCCAGGTTGGAAGGTTTGGAGACAAAGCCAGAGAGGCACGATTACGTTGGTTTGGACATGTGCTGAGGAGGGGTGCTGAGTATATTGGGAAAAAGATGTTAAGGATGAAGTTCCCAGGTTAGATGAAGGCCTAAGATAAGGTTTATGGATGTGGTGAGAGGACATGCAGGTGGTTGGTGTGACAGAGCAAGATGCAGAGGACAGGAAGAAATGGAAAAAGGTGATCTGCTGTGGCGACCCCCAACGGGAACAGCTGAAAGATGATGATGTATGATTAGGTCCATGATGATGCATTCCGTAGCTTTACATATCAGGCTAATGGGGCAATAGTTCCCAGGGTCTGGAGTTACTCCTCATTTGTGGAGAGGAATGACTGTAGCAGTGCATCATTCAGTAGGGACAAAGTCTGAGGTGAGGCTGTGAATGAACAGGGCACACAGCCTCCTTACTGTGCTCAACTGGGTCCTCGGATATTTCTCTAAAATGCCCCCAGAACAGAGGAAATTAATGCATCTCAACTATTGCTGTCTTTCCTAGACCCATGTAGTATTCTTTGGGACATCCCTAAACTATTGTGTACCCTTTCTCTGCATTCCTCAGTGCATCTAAGTGTTTTGGCCTGGGCAGAGATAGAACACAAAACCCCAATCTATTTTGATGTTATTTTTGTTTTAAAATTATAAAAATATGTACATTTCCTTTGCTGTGTTCTTTGGATGAGGTGTTTCCAGGGTGGTGATCTTTCTACCCCTTTATTTTTCCTTTACTAATTTACATTTTTTGGTAATACCTTGTCTGCAATTACTTCTGCTGAACAAGAAAATGTTTTATCACACAGCTCTCTTGCTATAGTTCCAATTTCTTCATTAAACTGCCTTTTAATTTTTTTGAAAATCCATGTCACTCACTGTGGCAGCCTGTCTCAGACACATACAATTTTCTATTTAATCCAGCAGGTCTTCTCAAATTACTTTCCTCTCAACTGTTTCTTCTAGTTTGTGCTTTATGCTGTTTCTGCATGTATGTGGAAATGCCCCAGTTTTGAAATGACTGACATTTCATTTTGTGAAACATCTTTACTGCCTTCAACATTCAACTGAATATTACTACATTGTTCTACTTTCTTCATCACTTGTTCAAACTGTACCCATTTTAATAAACTACCATTCTGAAGTGGCCTTTGCATCTGGGAAATCCCATTAAAATCATTCACTTAAATTTCAGTTTCCTCCATTTATGTCCCAAACTGCTTACTTGCCCCTACATTAGACATATGCTACTGTTCTCTGTAGTAATGCAACCAAAGGCTCCCTTGACAAACATATATTTTCATATATTTTAACTTTGCTTCATGATTAATCAACATTGTTTTTTCTGTATATAATCTGAACCATATTAGGTCTCACTTCTTCACTCATGTCCACTCCTCTCATGTTGCATACCTCTGTGGACATCTTCCTCTTAATTAATACCTCATTGTTTTGCTTCCTTTTCCAACTCGCTTGCTTTCTTGGTTACAACTTACTTTACCTTTTATTCAATTAATGACCTTGAATTCACATCTGTAATGTTTGCCATGTTCTTCTCCAGTTAGATTCTCGGCTGGAGTGCCTTCTGTGTTGAGTCTGCATGTCCTCCCCGCAGTTGGGTGGGCGTTCAAAAGACATGCATAAATGGGCATGCCTTAGTTGAAGGTTAAACGTCAAGCTGGCACCTCAGCGTTTGTGAAAATCTACTGCCAATCATTAGTGGACCGGAGTTCCGCTGTGGTGACCCCTAACCGGGAAAAGCCAAAAGACAAACAACAATGTTTGCCATGTTCTTCTACTTCAATGATTTTGCCCCATGTTCTTGCACTGTAACCCTTTTCTTGAATAGTTGGGCGAGTTGCACTGAAGAAACATTTATTCTCAAGTACCCATTTCTCAGTTTCTAGGCATGCTGGCTGGTCATTTTTTTTACCTTTTTGTGGACTGTTTTTTGTCACAGTGGGGACCATTTGTTGCATCAGGGCCTAACACAGCAGCAAGACCTCTTTCATTGCTAGAGGGTATTGCACTAATCTTTAAACAAGCCCTGGCCCTAGTGTCTTTGCAAGAGTTGGGCATTTCGTTTTCCTAGGAACAGCACAACCAGCTCTTTTTTTAGAATGTATGTCTATTTCACCTTCATAAGATTTCGTGAACAGGCCCACCACATGAAAGTACCCACAAAGGCTTAAGGATGACTTTAGTTCAAAACCTCCCTCTTTCCTTTTTTAACATTGATTTCATCTCTTCATCCAGGCCTGCAGAGGGACAGACAGCCCCAGACGGCTTGCAGAAGGGAGCCATTAGGCAATCCATCAGGAATAATGGTATTTTTTTGTCCAGCAAGGCGCCCTCTAATGGACAGTTTGTGGGCCGCTAATCTTCTGGCTCATCCACTGAAGGGACCACCTCTACTACTCCTACCTGACATGGAATCAATGTATTAACACCAGGAATACCAAAACCTTAAAATTTGGGGACTTCTGGATACTGTTACAGGGTCTTCAATTTGACATCTATAGCAAACACCATCTTGCCTTCCTACTCACACATCATGATTTTTCTTTCATAGTAAAAGATTTGCCATTGTAAAGGCCATCTAGAAAGAATGCCTTAAAGCTATCTGCAAAGTCACGTTTGTAAGAGCAAGGGCTGCAGTTTTATCATAATGTCTGTACCCATCGCACAAGATACTCCATCTACATTACCAGCCGCAAGAAAATTTGGTGCTATTAAACATTGTACCTATTGTGGCCTCCAGTTGCTTTCTGGATTCTGCCTTGGGGGGGGACAGTAGCACAGGCTGCCTCAGACATCTTTCTAGTGGCGACTAGAACAATCACAGAATCTACCAGGGTGTCCTTTGGACCAGAACTGAATGACAGACATCAGGCTTCCTGGGAATGGCTTTGGAAAAATATGGCTCTTGCCAGGCCCTCCCCTCATTGCCAAACCAATGTGGTTGCCAAATCATAGGGTGGAAATTGACCAGTGTTGAGCACCATCTCATCCTGACAGGGTGGGTGGGTCAGGATTCTTCAACACAGACTTCAAATGTGGCATCTTCATCAGGGAACTGTGGGGGGGGGGCCCATGATCTGAACAGACATCACAGGTTACAGCGTCCTTAAGGAGTGAATGCACACTCTTGCAGTCCTCTTTTCTTGGAAGACAGAGGGATCAGACTCTTCACAAAACTGCAGATTTACTGAGGTTATCCATGTTACTCACCCTGGGATGAATGACAAACTGTCCAAGACACAAATTACTGGATTTCAGGAGCTAGAATAGACAACTCTGGTGTCTATCAATGCTCCAAGGGGGACAGGATATTCTCCTCTCCATAACTTCAAAGGCCAAGCTTACATCCACCAGAACTGAGCGAGGAGTGTCCATTCAGAGCACATCTCCCCCCTAAGGAAGGACCCCCTAAAAAGCAAACTTGAAAGCATACAAGTGTCAACATTACAAAGGTTTAAAAAAAAATCAATATTATGGTGCTAAAGATTCCACATTAAGGAGTCAGCCCTGAGAATCAACAGGTCTCTAATGGGTCTGTGTCAAGTAAGGCCCTAGCATAGAGGTCAAATTACAAAGCTACGGCAGGCACACATACTCCAGTAACTATCCTGGCTTCAGTACCACAACTGGGTAGGAGCAATGGCTGGAGAGGAAAAAAGTAGTTGTGTACCTACCATAAATGTAGATGTTAGTGTGTATTCACTGTTGCAGTCATTACACTTGGGTTATCCTGCTGGCAGGCTACCAGCAGTTGGCCTGAATTCCAAAGTCCTGGTCCGGCATCGGCTGCTGTTGCCCCTTCCCTGACGTCAGTGCACCAGGGGAAATACAAGATGCAGCAGATGCCATTTTCTTCAGTTTTTCTTGCCCCAGATGTCAGGTGCCCCCAAAAGGGTAAGCTAAACATTTTGCTTATAAAAAGCATGCAATAACAAAAACATTACCTTCGTCTACAAGCAAATACACCACATAGGTTGCATAGAATAAAGTACAGGTAAGTCCCAGCAATGAAGGGGGATGGAGGGAGGGTAACCTGGACTGCAACAGTGAATACACTCTAACATCTACATTTATGTTGGTACACAACTGTACTATGTTCATCGTGTTTCACTGTTGCAGTCATTACACTTGGGTTGAATCCCAAAGCTGAGGTTGGGTGGCTGGGCCTAAATAGAATTAGGAGTGGCTATGAGGCCCTGCAGAACTGCAGTGGCAAAGCCTGCTCTGGATTTAGAGTAAAGGGGCAAGTGGTAGTGCTTTGTAAAAGTGTGCAATGAAGTCCAAGTTGCAGCCTCCAAAATATCCTTGATTGGTACTCTTCTGAGGAAAGCTGCTGAAGTGGTTGCTGCTCTGGTAGAATGTGGCCTAATGCCCTTAGGCAGTGTTTTGCCATGTTGTGAATAGCAGAAACGAATGCAGTGGCCTATCCATTTTGAAATGGTCTGCTTTGAAATAGCCTTTTCTTGTGATCCTACAGCATATGCCACTAAAAGTTGCTCAGTCTTTCTGAAAGCTTTAGTTTTGTCCAAGTAGAAGCGTAGCTATCTGTGTATGTCCAAAGAATGCACAAGTCTCTCCCTTTTATTCTGTGGGTTTGGATAAAAGGTAGGCAAGTGAATAGTTTGGTTAAGAGCCACACTGGACACTACCTTAGGCATAAATGTTGGGTTTGTCCTTAGAGAAACCCTGTCCGGATGGAAAATAATAAAAGGTTCCACAGCCATTAATGCCTGTAACCAAGACTCTTCTTGCTGAAGTTATTGCTAGGAACAGAGCTGTTTTCCATGATACGAACTTTATGTCGGCTGTATTGGCTGGCTCAAAAGGAGGCAGTGTGAGCTTTTCCAAGACAAAATTGAGGTCCCATGTAGGTATTGGTGCTCTCCTTGGAGGTCCTATGTTTTTGGCTCCTCTGAGATACTGCCTCAGCAGTGGATGCGAAAAAATAGGTGGGTCCGTAGTGTAGTGAGCTGAAATGGCAGAAGCATGGATCTTAACTGATGAGAAAGATAGGCCTTTGTCCAGCATCTCAGTTGGGTATTGTAAAATCTGAGGAATATTTGGTACAAGTATGTCAATTCCTTGTGCCTGGTTCCAAGCACAGAATCTCTTCCATTTTTCTGCATATGATTTTCTGGTGCTGGGCCTCCTGGCCTCCAAAATAACATCCAGAACTGCTTTAGAGAGAGGTGTGTCCTGAATGGTTATAATATCCACCATGCAGCCAGATTTAGTGTTCTGAGTTGACTGTGCAGGATCTGATTGTTTTGTTGGGTCAGTAGATGAGGAATTTGACGTAACGTCCAGGCTGGGCCTTGAGATAAGTTCTTTAGGATTGGATACCAGTGCTGGCATGGCCAGTCTGGGGCAATCAGTATAATTTTTGGCTTCTCTTGTCTGACCTTTAGGAGTACCTTGAGGAGGAGGGGCAGAGGAGGAGAGGCATAAACTAAGGGTTTTCCAGCTGAATGATAGAGCATCCACTTTCCATGCTTGTAAGTAGGTAAGTCCTTGAGCAGAATCTCTGTAGTTGGCAGTTGTGAGAGGAGGCAAATAGATTATGTCTGGGCATCCTCATTTCCTTATCATGCTGAAGACTTGTGGATCTAGTTTCCACTCGTGAGGGTCCATGAGGTTTCTGCTTAGTTCGTCTGCCAGAGTATTTGTTTTTCCTGACAGGAATTGTGCTTGCAGGTGCACTTGATAAGTCAATGCTGTGTTCCACAATGCCATTGCTTGTCTGCAGAGGGGGTAGGAATGAGTGCCTCCTTGCTTGTTTATGTACCACATGACTGTAGTATTGTCGTTTTTATCAGCAGTTGTCCTGGATGGAGTAATTCCTTGAAGGCTGTCGGGGCATTCTGTACAGCTAGCATCTCTTTTTGATTGCTATGAAGATGCATTTGGCTTGCGGGCCATGTACCCTGAATACATTTTCCTGCCATATGGGCCCCCCCAGGCATAATCTGATGCATCCATTGTCAGTGTCTGTCTGGCTGTGGGTAAACTGAATGGCAGACCCTTGTGGTGACAGGCTTCTGCCCACCATCAAAACTCCTGTTGTAGGCAGGGAATGAGTGCAATTACTGTCTCCAGGCTGTGGCAATGCTGAGTCCAAACACTTTTCAGATACCATTGTAGTTTCCTCATATGCAGTCTGGCATATGGAATTAGTAGAATGCAGGATGCCATGAAACCCAAGGCCTGCAGGATTTTCCTTGCAGATAAGTGGGTTTTTGTTGCCAATTTCTTGAAGTAGTCAGTTTTTGCTTGTCTGGCATGAGATGAGCCATCTGGGCAGTTGTATTTAAGCTTGCACCCAAGAATATTATCTCTTGAGAGGGCACTAGTTTTGATTTCTTTTCGTTTACAGTGTACCCTAGGCCAATTAGTAATCTTTTTAAAAATGCCAGATGCTTTAGAAGAGTCTCTTTGTTCTCTGCTTGAATTAGGCAGTCCAAGTAGGGATATATTTGAATTCCTTTTTGTCTGCAAAACACAATTACTGGTGCCAGGCATTTTGTAAAGACCCTGGGCGCAGTAGATAAGCCAAAGGGCAGTACAGAGAATTGGTAAAGCATTGAGCCAGCTATGAATCTGAGGTGTCTCTTCTGCAAGATTGTCTGATTGGGTCATGCAGGTATGCCTCTTTTAGGTCCAAAGTTGAGCCAAGCCCTCTTGCCCAGCATGGGCAGTAGCTGCTGTAGAGTCAACATCTTGAATTTTGGAACTTTCAGAAGCGTATTTAGTATAGACATGTCCAGAATTGGTCTCCAGGTTTTGTCCTTCCTGTGTACTAGGAAAAGTCTGGAATAAAATCCTTGCCACTGCTCTTGTTGTGGTACTTGCTGAATGGTCCTCATGTCCATGAAGGCGGTAATTTGTTTTTGTGCCTCTGCCCATTGACTGTGCGGCAGGTCTGGCATGCCCTTTGTCCTTGGTAGTGTGTAAAAATGGAAGCTGTAGCCTTGGGACACTATGTTCAGGACCCATTTGTCTTGGGTAACCATTTGCCAATTTGATGAAAAAAGTGCTAGTTTTTCCCCTAAGGGGGCTGTCAAAAGAAAACTGCTTGGAACTGGTAGAGGAAAGTCATTGAGACTGTTTCCTGTAAGATTGTGATTTGTCTTCGCCGCTTTTGGAGGTAGAAGCACTCCATTGTTTAGGCCTGTATGAGCCTTGGGGCGGAGATCTGCCTCTGGGACACCTGTATCTGCCTCTTTGTGGTCTGCCTGAGACTGGAAAGGATCAATTTTTAGAAGGCCAGTTCCTGCTAAACCTGGGTGGCTGTACCTATAAGAAAACCTTGACTGCATGGATTTTGCTTTATCCTCCATTTTTTAACACCTCTTCTGCTTTAGTACCAAAGTATCATGCTGTAATGGTGCATCTAATAATTTTGCTTTAACATGATCAGGCAGATTCTGTTCCTTTAACCAAGCATGCCTTCTAATAACAGAACCTGTAACAGTGGCCCTGCAAGAGGCCTCCAGTGAATCATAACACATTGCAAAGTATGCTTTCCCACTTGTTCAGTTGCATGCAATAAATCATGCAATTCCTTGTTCTCTGAACATTCAGTATTTGTCAACATTTTCTGTTTAAGTAGTGACATTAAATATTGCTGACATTTAAGCATATGAAATTGACAATTTAAAGCCCTTACAGCCAGGGTGGCAGAAATGTAAACGTTTTCCCCCCATCGGTCTAGAGCCCTAGAATCCCTATCAGAGGGGACAGGGTTTTTTTTGCAGTGAAAGCTTTAACCCCCTTGGGACCCTGAGATATAGTTTCTGGGTCAGCAGCAGGGTTTTTATATAGTAATTTATGAGAATCCGGGACCCTGTAGTATCTGTCTGGCTTAGCAGGTGCAGGGGTTAAAGATTCAGGGGACAGATCGGACTCTGAAAATACATAACCTACGTCTAGAACAGGTGGAAAAGCAAGGGGTCTGTGCTGAGGAAGAAGCAGAAAGTCTCTGAGCCTTTTCTTAGATTCAGAATAATCTTGGCTCTCCCAGTGGAAATGCTCCCTCATAGTATGCAGCGTTTCCCCAAAAGAATAGTCCCTCAGGAGGAGAGGCTGAATGAATGGATTCTTCAGCATCAGAATCCTCATAATGAAGCATGGAGTAATCCTGTTCAGAAGAGGAATCAGAGAAAATAGATACCTGATCAGAAGAATCATACTCTGTCTCTTGCCTAGGCCTCTTATCAGGAGGGGGTTGGGAGCCCCTGATCAAAGTAATTAGGTCTTCGGCCATTTTGAGCATCAGTTTTTTAGGCATGGAAGTCTGAATAGGAGAATGCTGTACTTGTTTCTTTGTCTTTAGAGTTGCTTTAGTCTGTCTTTGAAGCTGAAGATGGCTTAATATATAGCTGTGTAGGTCTGAAGACACCCTCAGAAGCAGATGCCTGCTCAGCGGCTCCAGACCCATCTGAGGGAGTGATTTCCGAGTGTCCAATACCTTGGGTTTCCAGAGACCCAGTCAGCTCTACATGGGAGTCGGTAGCGGGCGCCAGGAGCTGCAAAAGCACCTCACTGAGAACCGGTGACTGGCCTAGTAGAGGCTTTGTCGGTTTTGGACCTCGGATGCCTATCCTTGTCCTTCTGTTTTTTGTAAACTCCAGTTGTCGGCTGTTCCGACGGCATTATATAACTAAATCTTCAGCCAAAGTAATGAAATGCAAAATCGAACAAACACTTGATAGTGCGTTGGTTAAATCTAGCACAAAACCGACAGCTAGCAACGTTGTGATCAGGGCCTAGGCAAGGAATACAGTAAGAGTGAAAATCCTTATGAGGTATTTGCTTCCCACAAGAAATACAATTGTTAACTTCTTCTGACATCGGTCTGAAGCAAGAAAAGTTTCCCCAACGGGGTACTTAGCTTTAATGAAGACTTCGGTTCTGAAATTCGGATTTGAAAATCTCAGGAGTCGGCCGACCGGCACTTGCGAACTGCTTTTGCTTAGAGCACCGCGCTGCAAGAAAGACAGAAGAAAATGATGTCTGCTGCATCTTTTATACCCCTGGTGCACTGACGTCAGGGAAGAGGCGACAGCAACCGACGCCGGACCTAGACTTTGGAATTCTGGCCGACTGAGGGCCAAGAGTAATGACTGCAACAGTGAAACACGACCATGTGCATGGAGCCCACCCTTTAACAGGTATTGTCTGCAGGATCCTCTTATTGGGATGTGCAGGTAAGCTTCCTTTAAGTCTAAGGTTGCCAGGCATCTTAGCTAGCATAAAAAGAAGCTGTTGAAGTGTTAGCATTTTGAATTCTGGAACCACCAGAAAGGTGTTGAGAATAGAGAGGTCCAGGATAGGATACCAGGAGTGGTCTTTTCTGGGTACCAGAAATAGTCCTGAATAAAAACCTTGTCCCCTTTGTTCTGCTGGGACAGGTTGAGTAGCCCTGATACTGAGAAGAGAAAGAACCTGCTGTTGGGCCTCCACCCATTGATTTAGGGGTAGGTCTGGCCAACCATTTGGGGCTGGTAGAGTGTGGAAGTGGAATCTGTATCCTTGGGAAAACTATGTTCAAAACCCATTTGTCCGGGGTAATGTTTCCAGTTTTTTGCATGCAGGGCAAGCTTTCCTCCTAAAGGAGCAGGTAGTTGAGCAGGGCTTGGAAGGTTTAAAGTTTAAGTCATTGTGCCATTTTTTCATAGGGGGTGGCTTACTCCCTGCTTTGGAAGTGGGAGCCCCCCCACTGCTTAAGTCTGTGCGCAGTCTGAGACTGTAGCCTAGGTGGTCTGCTGTTCCTGGGTTTGGACTGAAGGCCTGGAAGGGACTGGAAAGGACCAGTTCTTTGAAGGTCAATGCCTACTGAATCTGGAAGGCTGTACTTGTAGGAAGTCTTTAACAGTTTGCATAGATTTAGCTTTTTCCTCCATCCTTTTGAGGACTTATGCTTTGTTGCCAAAAAGGCTGTCTTGGTTTAAGGAAGCATCCAGTAATTTAGCTTTAACATGATCTGGCAAGTTTTGCTCCTTAAGCCAAGCATGCCTTCCAAGTACAGACCCAGTGACAGCAGCCCTGCAAGATGCTTCTAAAGTGTCAAAACCACATTGCAAAGTATGTTTACCAACTAGTTCTGCAGAATGCATTAAATTTTGCAATTATGCGTGTTCAGTACAGTCAGATATCAACATCATTTTCTAAGTATTCCCATAATATGCTACTGATACTTTAACATAACAGGCAATTTAAAGCCCTAATGGCCAAAGTAGCAGAAATGTATACCTTCTTACCCCATCTGGCCAAGGCTCTAGAATCTCTATCAGAAGGGGTAGGATGTTTGTCAGCAGCAGCCTTAATGCCTTTTGGTCCTTGAGAAATGGTCACTGGATCCGCAGAAGGATTCTTGGAGGAGGAACTTGTGAGACAGGTACTCTGTAGTATCTGTCAAGTTTTCTGCGAGCTGGAGGTAAAGTGTCTAGGGTAAGGATAGATTTCAAGAAAGCATTATCGATAATGTCCAGAACAGGAGGGATAGCTAAAGGCCTGTGTTGAGGTAGGAGTAAGAATTCCCCAAGTCTCTTTTTGGACTCAGAGTAATGCTGGCTTTCCCAAAAGAAATGCTCCCTAAGCATATGCAAGGCTTCACTGAAAGAAAAATCTTCGAGGTGAAGCAGGGGGAATGGAATCCTCTGAATCAGAATCCTCATAAGTAGATAAGGGCAAATCCTGGTAAATCAGGAGTATAAATATCAGATTCCCGATCAGAAGAATCAAAGAAAATCAGTTCTAGGTCTCTTAGAGGGGGAAGGCTGGCTTCCCCTAATTAAGTTAAGGTCCTTCAGCCATTCTAAGCATTTGTGTTTTAGGCATATGGGCCTGAACCTGTGGTTTGGTCGATTTTCTAGGCATAGCGCGAGTTTTTGGCCTGGATGAAAACGATAGCATCTGCTGTAATATGAATGTCTGTAGGCCTGAATACACCCTCAAAAGCCGGTGCCTGCACAGCGGCTCCGGACCCATCCGAGGTAGAGCAATCCACAGGTTAACATAGTCGAACCTTCATCTCACGACATACCGGACTCTTAATGGGTCTCAGTAGAGGCCAACAAATCTTAAGTAGCGGGTATCAGGGGTCTGCGAAAGCACCTCACAGAGTACTGGCAGACAGGTGACTAGCTTAACGGAAGCGTCGTTGGCAGGTTTGGACCTATGCGGTCTCCGTCTTTATCCTTACTTTTTTTTTCGGAAGATCAGTAGTCGGATGGCTTAATGAAGCCATTTCGGAGTACGAAAGTAGTCTGCAAAAATAGCCCGATGACAAGTAGTTCAGGCGTTGAACAAGGCACAAAACCAACAGCGAGGGATGTTGTGGTTTGGGCCTAAACAGGGGATGCAGTATGAATGAAAACCTCTATGAGGTAATTGCTTTCCACAGGTAAGACAATTGTTAACTTTTACTGACATCAGTTAGAGCAAGAAAAAGGATCCCCAACGGGGTACTTTTGAAGACTTCAGGTCTGAAAGTTGAAAACGAAAACTTCAAGAGTCGGCCGACCGGCACTTGCAAATTGCTTCTGGTTCAGGCACCGGAAGAAAGACTGATATAATGGCGTCCGCTGCATGTTTTATACACCCTGACTTCATGGAAGAGGAGACAGCATCCAACACAGAAATCCAAAGACTCTGAAGGGCTACCTGCAGGCAGATAACCCAAATGTGATGACTGCAACAGTGAAACACGAACAACCAGGACTGCAACAGTGAATACACTTGAACATCTACATTTATGGTAAGTGCACACAACTGTACTATGTTCTTCATGTTTCACTGCTGCAGTCATCACACTTGGGCTGATTCCCAAAGTCGAGGAAGGGTGGAGGCAGTCAAGAAGTGTTAGGGCTGGCTAGCAGGACTTGTAAGACCGCTGTAGCACATCCAGCTCTGGATTTAGAAAAAAAGAGGTAAGTGGTAATGCTTAGTGAAGGTGTGTACAGAACTCCAGGTTGCAGCTTCCAGGATGTCCCTGGTAGGGACTCCTCTGAGAAATGCTGTAGAGGTGGCAGTAGCCCTAGTGGAATATGTTCTGATGCCCTGTGGGGTATGTTTTCCATGGTGCTTTTAGCAGAAATGGATGCAGTGTGCTATCCATTTGGAAATGGTTTGCTTTGAAATGCCTTGCCCTCTGCCCCTGGAGCAAAGCTGATTAGCAGCTGGTCAGATTTTCTGAAAGGTTTAGTCCCGTCAAGGTAGAACCTGAGCTGTCTGTGCACATCCAAGGAGTGCAGGATTCTTTCCTCTTTATACTGAGGATTAGGGAAGAAGGTTGGCAAATGGATGGATTGGTTTAGAGCCACACTGGATACCACTTTAGGCATAAAGGATGGGTTAAGTCCAGAGTGAAATCCTGTCAGCATGGAAAATAATGAAGGGTTCCACAGCCATTAGTGCCTGTAACTCAAACACTCATCTTGCTGAAGTAATGGCTAGAAGCAAGGCTGCTTTCCAAGAGAGGAATTTTAACTCTGCTGAAGCAGCAGGTTCAAAAGGGGGAAGCGTGAGCTTTTCCAGTACAAAGTGAAGGTCCCAGGCAGGGGTGGGAGCTCTCCTAGGGGGCCTTAAATTGTTAGCCCCTCTCAGGAACAGTGATGAGAGGGTGAAAATAAAAGAGAGAGGTGGCTAAGTATTATAATGAGCTGAGATGGCAGAGGCATGAATCTTAATGGATGAGAAGGATAAGCCTCTGTGGAGCAGCTCTGCAAAGTAATCAAGAATTTGAGGTAAGGAGGGCACAGCTGTGTCCTTTCTTTGAGACAGATTCCAAGAAAGTACAGTTGTGTACACTTACCATAAATGTAGATGTTAGTGTGTATTCACTGTTGCAGTCATTACACTTGGGCTATCTGCTTGCAGGTAGCCCTCAGCTAACCGGATTAAAGTCTTGGGGCCTGGGTCGGTTGCTGTCCCTTCTTCCATGATCTCAGGTTGTCAGGGGTATAAAACATGCAGCCAACACCATTAAATCAGTTTTTCTTGCCACAGATGTCAGGTGCCCCCCTAATGGGAAGCAATTAAATACAAAAGCACAAAAATATACCTCCAACAAAAAAGCAAATACACCAAAAAGGCTTTTAAGCATATGAAAGTAGAGGTATAGCCAAAAGAAGTTAGGGGGCTGGAGGGAGGGTAACCAGGACTGCAACAGTGAATACACTCAAACATCTACATTTATGTAAGTGTACACAACTGTACTATGTTCTTCATGTTTCACTGTTGCAGTCATTACATTTGGGTAGATTCCCAAAGCTATGGTTGGGAGGAGGAATTTAGATAGCATTAGGGACAGCTATAAGGCCCTGCAAGACTGCAGTGGCAAAGCCAGCTATGGATTTAGAGAAAATTGGCAAATGATGATGCTTGGTGAAAGTATGTACAGAACTCCAAGTAGCAGCTTCTAGGATGTCCCTGGTAGGGACGCCTCTGAAAAAGGCTGTAGAGGTAGATGCAGCCCTGATGGAGTGAGGTCTGATCCCCTGGGGATAGGTTTTCCATGGCGCTTATAGCAGAAATAAATGCAATGGCTTATCCATTTAGAAATGCTTTGCTTTGAAATAGTCTTCCCCTCTGCCCCTGCAGCAAATGTCACCAGCAGTTCAGACTTCCTTTGAGGTTTAGTCCTGTCCAAGTAGGATCCAAGTTGCCTGTGCACATCTAAGGAATGCAGTATCCGTTCCCCTTTATTCTGTGGATTGGGAAAGAAGGTTGGCAAATGAATTGACTTAGAGCCACACTGGCTACCACCTTGGGCATGAAGGATGGATTGGTTCTGACGGACACCCTGTCCACATGAAAGATGATGAAAGGATCCACTGCCATAAGGGCCTGCAATTCAGATACCCTTCTAGCTGAAGTGATTGCTAAAAGGAAAGCTGTTTTCCAAGAAAGAAATTTTAAGTCTGCAGTAGCAGCTGGCTCAAAAGGAGGTAGAGTGAGTTTCTCCAACACAAAGTTAAGGTCCCAGGCTGGGGTTGGAGCTCTCCTGGGTGGTCTCAAACATTTGGCCCCTCTGAGGAACTGCTTTGAGCAGTGGATGAAAGAAGAGGGGAGGTTCTGTGTTATGAGCTGAAAAGACGTGGATTTTAATGGAGGAAAAAGACAGGCCCTTGTGAAGCATCTCAGTTAAGTATTGTAAAATCTGAGGTAAATTGGGCACTGCTGTGCTCATCCCTTGAGACTGGTTCCAGGCACAGAATCTTTTCCATTTTTCAGCATAAGATTTTCTAGTACTAGGCCTCCTTGCCTCTAAAATGATATCCATCACAGGTTTGCTGAGGGATGGTAAAGGAGAGTAATTAGCCAGGCTGCAAAGTTCAGTGTTAGAAGCTGAGGGTGCCAAATCTGCTTCTCCTGCTGAAACAGCAGGGAAGGAGAGTCTGAGGCAGGTGCCATGGAGATAAGTGACACACTGCACAGGAGAGGGTACCAGTATTGGCATGGCCAGTCTGGAGCAATCAAAATCATCCTTGGTTTGTCCTGCGATTTTTATTAGTACTTTGGAGAGCAGGGGGGGGGGGGGCATAGACTGATAGGTTTTTCCAGCTGAAGGACACTGCATCCACTTTCCAGGCTTGTTTGTGGGGAGTCCTTGTTCAAAATTTGTCCAATTGGTAGTTCTGGGGAGAGGTAAACAGGTCTATATCTGGGCTCTCCATTTGCTTGTCAACATGTTAAACCTTGGTTCCAGTTTCCACTCGTGGGTCTGTGAGGTTTCTGCTTAGTCAGTCTGCCAGTGTACTTAATTTTCCTGTCAGGAATTGAGCTTGTAGGTGCACTTGGTAGCTCAAGGCTGTGTTCCACAATGCCATGGCTGGTCTGCAGAGGGGGTAAGAATGTGTACCCCACTACTTGTTTATGTACCACATAACGGTGGTGTTGTCCGTCTTTACCATTAGTTGTCCTGGAAGAATGTGGTCCTTGAAGGCTGTCAGAGCATTCTGTACAGCTAACATTTCTTTGATTGATATGCAGGTGCATTTGACTTGGGTTCCATTTGCCCTGAGTGCACTTCCCTGCCAGGTGAGCCCCCCATGCATAGTCTGATGCATCTGTTGGGGTTTGGGCAGCAGGGGGTGGTGTGAAAGGTAGTCCCTTGTTTTGGTGGCAGGCCTCTGCCCACCAAAGGAACTCTAGGCATAGGCAAGGTATGATAGGAATCATCGTTTCCAGGTCTTGAGAATGTTGACACCACAAGCTTTTTAGACACCACTGTAGTTTCCTCATATGCAGTCTTGCATATGGAATTAGAAGAATGCAGGAGGCCATGAACCCCAAGGCTTGCAGTATTTATCTTGCAGATAAGCAGGGTTTTTGTGGCCACTTGTTGAAGTAGGTTGTCAAATGAATTTGTTTCTCTGATGTGAGGTAAGCCATTTGGAAAGTTGTATTCAAGCTTGCTCCCAGGAATATAATTTGTTGACAGTGTACCAGGTGTGATTTCTTTTTGTTTATGGTGTACCTCAGACAAGTTAGAACCCTTTGGACAAAGGCCAGATGATTCAAAAGTATGTCCTGGCTTTCTGCCTGAATTAGACACTTGTCCAGGTATGGGTATATTTGAATATTTATTTGCCTGCAAAATGCAATAACTGGAGCTAGTCACTTTGGCTTATATTCACAAAGGGCAGTGCAGAGAACGGACAGTGCATATAGTCTGCTTTGAACCGTAGGTATCTTCTGCAAGATTCCCTGATTGGGATGTGCAGGTATGCTTCTTTTAAATCTAGTGTTGCCAACCAGGCATCTTTGCCTAGCATAGGAAGTAATTGGTGAAGAGTCAGCATCTTGAATTTTGGAATCTCCAAAAAGGTGTTTAGAGTAGACAGGTCCAGGATAGGATGCCATGAATTGTCTTTTCCGAGTACCAGGAAAAGTCTAGAGTAGAAACCTTGCCCCTTTTCCTCTTCTGGTACCAGTTGAATAGCCCCCATGCTTAAGAGAGAAAGTACTTGTTTTTGGGCCTCTGCCCACTGATTTGGGGGTAGGTCCAGCCACCCGATTGGTGTTGGCAATGTGTGGAAGTGAAATCTGCATCTCTGGGACACTATTTAAAACCCATTTGTCCTGGGTAAAGAGTTCCCAATTCTTTGCATGAAGAGCAACCCCCCCCCCCCCAAAAAGGGGCAGTCAGTTGATAAGTGCTTGGAAATTTTAAAAGGAAGTAATTGAAACAGTTCACCATAGGAGGAGTCTTATTATTCCCAGATTTGGAAGTGGAGGCCCCCCACTGCTTAGTTCTGTGTCTCCCCTGGGACTGAAACCTGGGGGTTTTGCTGCATCTGGGTTTGGCTTGAGAAGACCTGGAAGGGGCTGGAAAGGACCAATTCTTAGAGGGCCAGTGCCTACTAAATCTAGGAAGTTGAACTTGTAAAAAATCTTAATGGTTTGCATAGATTTAGCTTCATCTTCCATCTTTTTAAGAACCTCCTCAGCCTTGTTGCCAAACAGGCAGTCCTGATTTAAAGGAGCATCCAACAATTTAGCTTTAACATGATCGGGCAAAGATTGCGCCTTAAGCCAAGCATGCTTTCTGAGCACATCCCAGTAATAGCAGCCTCTAATGAATCAAAACCATATCGCAAAGAACGTTTTCCAACTTGTTCAGCAGAATGCATTAAATCCTGTAATTCTTTATTTTCCACACAGTCAGGAATCAACATCATTTTCTGTTTAAGCAGTCCAATAACATGTTGCTGATGCTTATATGAAACTGGCAGTTTAAAGCCCTAATGGTCAATGTTGCAGAAGGGTAAACCTTCTTACCCCATCTATCCAGCACCCTGAAGTCTCTATCAGAAGAGGTAGGATTTTTAGCAGTAGAAGCCTTAATGCCCTTGGGCCCCTGTGAAATAGTCTCTGGATCTGCAATAGGATTTTTAAAAAGGAACTTGTGGGACTCTGGGACCCTGTAGTATCTGTCAAGTTTTCTGGGAGCAGGAAGCAGGGAATCAGGGGCCAAACTATATTCTGAAAAAGCATCAACAACAATGTCTAGTACAGGAGGAATAGCTAAAGGCCTATGCTGAGGTAGGAGAAGGAAATCCCCAAGCCTTTTTTTTAATCAGAAAAATCCTGGCTTTCCCAGTGGAAATGCTCCTTTACAGTATGTAAGGTTTCCCCAAAAGAAAAATACTCAGGAGGGGAAGAAGAGGGAATGGAGTCCTCTGCATCAGAATCTTAAGTAGGTAAGGGCAAATCCAGATAATCAGAAAAAACAGAATCCTGATCAGAAGATTCATAATCAACTTCAGTCCTAGGCCTCTTAGAAGGGGGGGGGGGGGTTGGCTACCCCTGATTAGAGTTATATCTTCCGCCATTCTTGTTTTTAGGCATAGAGGCCTGAGCATGTGGCCTGGGTGTTTTTTAGGCATGGATCGAGATTTTAGGCCTAAATAAAGAGGGAGGTGTTGGTTTAATATGCAAGTCCATAGGCCTGAATACACCCTCAGAAGCCAGTGCTTGCACAGTGGCTCTGGACCCATCCAAGGTAGAGACATCCGCGGGTTCCATAGTTGAAGCAGCTTGCAGCATACTGGACTCCGAATGGGTCTCAGTACAGGCCTGCGAATCAGAAGTAGCAGGTATCAGGGGCTGCAAAAGCAACTGGCTTACGAGAAGCGTCGTCTGCAGTTTTGGACCTCGGCGGCCTGTCTGTCTTTATCTTTGTTTTTTTTCAGAATTCCGGTAGTCTGATAGCTAACAGACGACATTTCTGGATAATTAAACAGAGAACTGAAATATTTAGAGGCAAAAATATATAGACGACGGATAGTGCGCTGATTAAATAAAGCACAAAACCGACAGCAAGGTACATCATGGTCAGGGCCTAGGCAAGGAATACAGTAAGAATGAAAATCTTTGAGGTATTTGCTTTCCACAAGTAATGCAATTATTAAACTTTTGCTGACATCGGTAAGAAGCAAGAAATAGTTTCCCCAACAGGGTACTTGGCTTTAGATGAAGACTTTGGTTCTGAAACTCGAAAATGAAAAATTTCAGGAGTCAGCTGACTGGCACTTGCAAACTGCTTCTGCTACCGCACAGCAAGAAAGACTGATGTAATGGCGTTGGCTGCATGTTTTATATCCCTGATGACCTGACATCATGGAAGAAGGGACAGCAACCGACACAGGACCCAAGACTTTGTTAATCAGACCAACTGAGGGCTACCTGTGAGCAGATAACCCAAATGTAATAACTGCAGCAGTGAAACACGAAGAACATCAATATCTTTTCCACTTTTCAGCATAGGATTTCCTAGTACTAGGCCTTCTGGTCTCAAGGATGATGTCCAGCACCTGTCTGCTGATGGTTGCTGGTGCTGCATTCAGGGGATAATCCAGGGTGCAAGCTTTAGGGTTTGCAACTGTGGATGCAAATCTGCCCCTCCTGCCAAGGCAACAGGGAAGGTGTGAGATGTAGGTGCCAGGGTGGCACTGCTGTCAGACTGCAGAGTGGGTACCAGCGCTGGCGTGGCCAGTCTGAGGCAATAAGGATTGCCCTTGGCCAGTCCTGTTTGATCTTGAGTAGTACTTTTGAGAGGAGGGGGGGGGAGGCATAAATTGAGAGGTTTTTCCCATGTGAAGGATAGAGCATCCACCTTCCAGGCCCTTCTGTGAGGGTTCCTGGTGCAGAATTTGCTTAACTGGTGGTTCTTGAGGGAGGCAGAGGTCCACCTCCGGTGTCCTCCACCTCTGAATTAGAAGTTTGAATGAGTTGGGCTCAGATTTTCACTCGTGTGGGTCCAGTAAATTTCTGCTCAAGTCGTCTGCCAGTGAATTTTGTTTGCCTCGCAGAAATTGAGCTTGTAGGTGCACTTGGTTGCTCAAGGCTGTGTTCCACAGGGCAATGGCTAACCTGCAGAGTGGGTAAGAATGAGTTCCCCCTGCCTGTTCATGTACCACATAACTGTGTTGTCTGTCTTTATCAGGAGCTGTCCTGGAAGGATTAGGTATTTGAAGGCTGTCTGAGCATTCTGTACAGCTAGCATCTCTTCTTAATTGATATGCAGGAGAATTTGTCCTGGGCTCCATTTGCCTTGAATGCATTTGCCTGCCATGTGAGCCCCCCCATGCATAGTCTAATGCATCTGTTGTCAGGGTTTGGGAGGCGAGGGGCTGAGTGAAAGGCAGTCCCTTGTTGTGGTTGCATATTTCTGCCCACCAAAGGAACTCCTGACAATGTTGACACCAGAGACTTTTTAAGTACCACTGAAGTTTCCTCATATGCAGTCTTGCATATGGAATTAGCAGAATGCATGAGGCCATTAACCTTGGGGCTTGCAGTATTTTCCTTGGAGATAGCTGGGCTTTGGTGGCCATTAGTTTGAAATAGTTTGTCAAATAGACCTATTTTTCTGGAGTGAGGAATGCCATCTGGGAAGTTGTGTTCAAGCTTGCTCCCAGGAATACAATTTTTGACTGGGCACCAGTCCGCATGAACAAGGCAATTGTCCAAGTATGGGTAAATTTGAATATTTCTCTGCCTGCAGTATGCAATTGCTGGAGCCAGGCACTTTGTGAATACTCTGGGTGCAATAGATAAGCCAAAGGGAAGTGCATAGCGCCTGGCCCAAAACATAGATATTTCCTGCAAGACTTTGTCCATAAGGGTGTGGCTTACCACTCCCCGTTTTGGAGGTGGGAACACTCCATTGCTTAAATCTCTGCATACCCCGAGACTGTAGTCTTGGTTGTCTGTTTCCCCTGAGTTTGGGCTGAGAAGACCTGGGAGGGGCTGGAAAGGACCAGTTTTTAGAAGGCCAATGCCTACTGGATCTAGGTGGCTGCACCTGTAAGAAATCCAACAGTTTGTAGATATTTAGCTTTTTCCTCCATCTTTTTAAGAACTTTTTCTGCTTTGGTGCCAAACAGTCCTGATTTAAAGGGGCATCTAGTAGTTTTGCTTTGACATGCTCTGGCAAGATTTGTTCCTTCAGCCAAGCATGCCTTCTCAGTACACACCTAGTGACTGCAGCCCTGCAAGATGCTTCTAAGGAATCAAAACCACACTGCAAAGCATGCTTACTAACTTGGTTTGCAGAATGCATCAACTCATGTAAAGCTTTATTTTCTGCACAATCTCGCAGTAACACCATTGTTTGTTTACTTAGTTCCATAACATGTTGCTGGCACTTCAACATGTGAAACTGGCAATGCAAAGCTCTGATGGCAAGAGTTGCAGAGGTATACAGCTTCTTATCCCATCTGTCTAAAGCTCTGGTATCCCTGCCTGAAGATGTAGGATTTTTGGCTGTAGTAGCCTTAATACTTTTAGGTCCCTGGGAAATGGTCTCTGGATCCACAGTAGGATTCTTGAAGACATTTGTGGTAATCAGGTACTCTGTAGTACCTGTCAGGTTTCCCGGTGCCAGGGGTGAAGTATCTGGAGTAAGACTGGATTCCATAAAAACATCTACAACATCTAGGGCAGGGGGTGTTACAGCTAGATGCCTGTGCTGAGGCAACTCTAAAAATTCTGAGTCTCTTTTTGGACTGAGGGTGGCCCTGGAATTCCCAGCAGAAATGCTCTCAAAGTATGCAAGATTTCACCAAAAGAAAAATCCTCTGGAGGGGAGGCAGATGGAATGGATTCCTCTGCATCTGAATCCTCAGTTTGATAAAGGCATGTCCTGATAATCAGAAGGGTCACCAGTCATCGGACTCCTGGTCTGTAGAATCAGAATGAAACTCTATTCTTTGTCTCTTAGCAGGAGAAGGCTGGCTTCCCCTAATTAGGGTAATGAGGTCTTCAGCCATTCTAAGCATTTGTTTTTGTGGCATGGGAGCTTGAGCATGCGCTTTGGTAGTCTGTTTTCCAGGTGTAGTGCATACCCTGGGCCTCCAAAACTTGGTAGTTTTAGCTAAAAACAAAGTCTGTTTAATTCGATCAGTAGGTCGGAATACACCCTCAGAAGCCAGTGCCTGCACAGTGGCTCCAGACCCATCCAAGGTAGATGCATCCGCACGTTACAGTCAAAGAAGCATTTCTCGACATACTGGACTCCAAATGGGAGTCAGCAGAGGCCTGCGAATCTGTAGAAGCCTGCAAAGGCACCTCACGGAGTACCGGCAGACTGGAGACTAGCTTAACGGAAGCGTTGTCGGCAGTTGTGGACCTATGAGGTCAGTCTTATCTTTACTATTTTCGGAAGATCTGTAGTCAGATGGTTTACAGAAGCCATTTCGGAATAGAGAACGAGAGCGAAAGAATTTAGCGACAAAGGCAGCCCGACGAATGGTTCGGGTGTTAACGCACAAAACCAACACGGGATGTCGTGGTCTGGGCCTAAACAGGTGACGCAGTAAGAATGCAAATCTCTGAGGTATTTGCTTTCCACAGGCAAGACAATTGTTAAATTTCTGACATCGGTTAGACCAAGAAAAAAGGATCCATAATGGGGTACTTAGCTTTAGAAGGCTTCAGGATTACAAGCTCAAAAACGAAAATTTCAGGTAGCAACACTTGCTAACTTCTGCTTCGGGCTCCTCCTCGGCAAAGAGTGATGTAATGGTGTCAGCTGCCCGTTTTATAATCTGGACGGCCTCACGTCATGGAAGAAGAGACAGCATCTGATGCAGAAATCCTTAGACTCTATTTGGGGCCAACTAAGGGCTACCTGCAAGCAGATAACCCAAGTATGATGACTGCAACAGTGAAACACTAAGAACATCAGTCTTTGGCCAACACCAATTTTACTGAAGAAATGAAGTACAGGCTGTGGTCAGCTTTAAGATCAGAACAAATGCTAAAGCCCATCCTAGAACCTCTAAGCACATCTCTTGGATCATTAATTCTGATAGGAACCAGAAGGGGAGGGAGCATGTGTTGGCTGCCTTAAGGCCAGTGCAGTTGCTAGCAGAACAGTCTCCATTAGCCCCCTGATGCAGAGCATTGCTACTGCAGAGGCCAATTTAGGCCCCTTGGAAACACTAGAGGTTCATCTTTTCACACACTGATGCTCTCTTCAAAAGTAATAAACAGTCAGGACTGCCATTGTAAAGAGATTCAGGTTATTTCTGTCCTGCTGAGCATATTCTAAAAAACATCATAAGCCACACAAACCATCATGCCAAAATGACAAGAGAAAGTACATTTGTGTACACTTACCATAAATGTAGATGTTAGAGTTTATTCACTGTTGCAGTCATTACATTTGGGTTATCTGCTTGCAGGCAGCCCTCAGTCGGTCTGATTATCAAAGTCTTGGGTCCTGCATCGGTTGCTGTCATCTTCCATGACGTCAGGTAGTCAGGAGTATAAAGCATGCAGCCGATGCCATTACATCAGTTTTTCTTGCCCCAGATGTCAGGTGCCCCTATAATGGGAAGCAATTAAATATAAGGTTAGACCTCAAACGCAAAGCTAATACACCAGAAAGCTTAAGTATAGTTAAAAAAAAAAAAAAAAAAAAAAAGAGGTATAGCCAGTAGAAGTCAGGGGGCTGGAGGGAGGGTAACCAGGACTGCAACAGTGAATACACACGGACATCTACATTTATGGTAAGTGTACACAACTGTACCATGTTCTTAGTGTTTCAATATTGCAGTCATTACATTTGGGTAGATTCCCAAAGCTAAGGAAGGGAGGAGGCAGTTACTGAGCATTAGGACTAGCTATTAGGCCCTGCAAGACTGCAGTTGCAAAACCAGCTCTAGACTTAGAAAAAAATTGGCAAGTGGTAATGCTTGGTGAAAGTATGTACAGAACTCCAGGTAGCAGCTTCTAGGATGTCCCTGGTAGGTACACCTCCGAGAAAGGCTGTAGAAGTAGATGCAGCCCTGGAATGGGATCTTATCCCCTGTGGGATAGGTTTTCCATGGTGCTTCTAGCAGAAAAGAATGCAATGGCCTATCCACTTGGGAATGGTTTGCTTTGAAACGGCCTTCCCCTCTGCCCCTACAGAAAAGGCAATTAGCAGCTGTTCAGATTTCCTGAGAGGTTTGGTCCTGTCCAAGTAAAATCTAAAGTTGTCTGTGCACATCCAAGGAGTGCAGTATTCATTCCCCTTTGTTCTGTGAATTAGAAAAGGTTTGCAAATGAATGGACTTCAGGGCCACGCTGGATACCACCTTGGGCATAAAGGAAGGATTGGTCCTGAGGGACACCCTGTCCACATGAAAGATAATGAAAGGCTCCACTGCCATGATGGCCTGCAATTCAGACACCCTTCTTGCTGAAGTGATGGCTAGAAGGAAGGCCGTCTTCCAAGAAAGGAATTTCAACTCTGCAGTTGCAGCTGGCTCTAAAGGGAGTACAGTAAGCTTTTCCAATACAAAGTTAAGGTCCCAGGCAGGAATAGGAGCTCTCCTGGGTGGTCTTAAAATTTTTGGCCCCTCTGAGAAATTCTTTCAGTAGGGGGTGAGAGAAGGGTGGCTCAGTATTGTGTTGAAATGGCTGAGGCATGAATTTTAATTGAGAAGGAAAAGCCCTTGTGAAGCATCTCTTAAACATTGAAGTATATGCGGTAAACTGGGCACTGTTGTGCCCCATCCAGACTCTGGCTCCAGGAACAGAATCTTTTCCACTTTTCAGCATAGGATTTTCTAGTACTAGGCCACCTTGCCTCCAGGATGACATCCAGCACTTACTTGCTGAGGGATGATGGTATAGGAGCACTCTGGTAATTAGCCAGGCTGCCAGGTTCAGGGTTTGAAGCTGGGGGTACAGAATCTTGGCCCTCCTGCTGGGACAGTAGAGGAAGAGTCTGAGGCAGGTGCCATGGTTCCAGTAGTGACATACTGCGTAAGAGGGGTTACCAATGTTGGCGTTGCCAGTCTGGTGCAATAAGTATTTCGAGAGGAAAGGCAGAGGGGGAAGGCATAAACAGAGGCTTTTCCAGGTAAAGGACAGGGCATCCACTTTCCAAGCTTGGCTGTGGGAAGTCCTTCTGCAGAATTTGTCCAATTGGTAGTTCTGAGGTGAGGCAAACAGGTCTATCTCTGGGCTCCCCCCATCCATTTCTCAGTGTTCAATAGCTTTGGCTCCATTCGTGTGGGTCGTCTACCAGTGTGTTTAGCTTGCGTGGAAGGAATTGAGCTTGTAGGTGCACTTGATAGCTCAAGGCTGTGTTACACAGAGCCATGGCTAGCCTGCAGAGGGGGTATGAGTGGGTTCCTCCCTGCTTGTTTATGTATCACATAACAGTGGTGGTGTCAGTCTTTACCAATAATTGTCCTGGAAGAATGTGGTCCTTGAAGGCTGTCAGAGAATTCTGCACAGCTAACATTTCTTTTTGACTGATATGCAGGTGCATTTGACTCTGGTTCCATTTGCCTGAATGCACTACCCTGCCAAGTGAGTCCCCCATGCATAGTCTGATGCGTCTGTTGTTGGGGTTTATGAGGTAGGGGTTAGAGTGAATGGCAGTCCCTTGTTGTGGTGGCAGGCCTCTGCCCACCAAAGGAACTCTGTCTTTATACAAGGAATGATGGGAATCATGGATTCCTGGTCCTGAGAATGTTGACACCATAGGCTTTTTAGATACCACTGTAGTTTCCTCATATGCAGTCTTGCATATGGAATTAGTAGAATGCAAGAGGCCATGAACCCCAAGGCTTGCAGTATTTTCCTTGCAGATAGCTGGGTCTTTGTGGCCAGTAATTTGAAGTAGGCTGTCAAACTTGTTTCTCCGGCATGAGGAAGGCCATCAAGTTGTATTAAAGCTTGCTCCTATTGTTGGCAGGGTACTACTAGGTGAGATTTCTTTTCGTTTATGGTGTACCCCAGTGAGGTTAGCAGTTTCTTTACAAATGCCAGATTTAATAGCATGCCCTGGGCTTTCTGCCTGAATTAGACAATCGTCTAGGTATGGGTACATCTGATATTTCTTTGCCTGCAGAATGCAATGACTGGAGCTAGACACTTTGTGAATACCCTGGGCACAGTATTTAAGCCAAAGGGCAGTGCAGAGAAGTGATAGTGCATATAGCCTGCTATGAAACATAGATATTTTCTGCAAGATTCCCTTATTGGTATATGCACGTAAGATTCCTTTAAATCCAATGTTACCAACCAGGCATTTTTGCCTAGCATGGGAAGCAGCTGATTAAGAGTTAGCATTTTGAATTTTGGAATTACCAAAAGTGTTTAGGATAGACAAGTCCAGGATAGGGCGCCAGGTATTGTCTTTCCTGGGTACCAGGAAAAGTCTTAAGTAAAACCCTCATCCCCATTCCTCTTCTGGGACAGGCTGAACAGCCCTGATACTTAGAAAGATTGAGAACCTGCTGTTGAGCCTCTGCCCACTGACTTGGGGGTAGGTCTGGCCAATCGTTTTGGGTTGGTAAGGAGTGAAGTGGAACCTGTATCCTTGGGAAACTATATTTAGAACCCATTTGTCTTTTGTAATGAGTTCCCAGTGTTTTTGCATGCACAGCGATCTTTCCCCCTAAAGGAACAGTCAGTTGAGCAGGGCTTGGAAGGTTTAAGTTTAAGTCGTCATGACCGGTAATTATAGAGGGTATCTTACCACTTCCAGCTTTGGAAAAGGGAGACCCCCACTGCTTAGGCCTGCGAGTACCTTGAAACTGAAGCCATGGGTTTGGACTGAGAAGGCCTGGAAGAGGCAGGAAAGGATCAATTCTTAGAAGGCCAGTGCCTACTAAATCTGGGAGGCTTTACTTGCAGGAAATCCTTAACAGTTTGCATAGATTTAGCTTTTCCTCCATCTTTTTAAGTACTACTTCTGCTTTGTTGCCAAACAGGTGGTCTTGGTTTAAGGGAGCATCCAGTAATTTGGCTTCAACATTATCTGGCAAAGTTTGCTCCTTAAGCCAAGCATGCCTTCCAAGTACAGACCCAGTGACAGCAGCCCTGCAAGATGCCTCTAAGGAATCAAAACCACATTGCAAAGTACGTTTACCAACTTGTTCAGCAGAATACATTAAATCCTGTAATTCTTTATTTTAAGCAGTCAGAAATCAACATTGTCTGTTTAAGTAATCCAATAATATGCTGCTGATATTTTAACATATGAAAAGTACAGTTTTGTGCCCAACATAAATGTAGATGTTAGAGTGTCTTCACTGCTGCAGTCATTACACTTGGGTTATCCTGCCATCAAGCGGTCCCACAGTCGGCCAGAGTTCCAAAGTCTTGGTCCAGTGTCGGTTGCTGTCACTTCTTCCCTGACGTCAGTGCGCCAGGGGTATACAAGATGCAGCAGACGCCATTTTCTTCAGTTTTTCTTGCCCCAGATGTCAGGTGCCCCCAAAAGGATAGGCAATACATATTGCTTACAAAACATACTGAAGGTAAAAACATAACCTTTAGTAGCCAGCAAATACACCACATAAAAAGTATAGTGTATAAAAATAGATAAGACCCAGCTAATGAAGAGGGGAAGGCGGGTGGGTAACCAGGACTGCAGCAGTGAAGACACTCTAACATCTACATTTATGGTAGGTACAAAACTGTACTATGTTCATGTTTCACTGCTGCAGTCATTACACTTGGGAAGAATCCCAAAGCTGAGTCAGGGTGGCTGGTTCTATAGAGGATTTGGTGTGGCTATGAGGCCCTACAGCACTGCAGCAGCAAAGCCATCTCTGGATCTGGAGGAAAGAGGCAAGTGGTAATGTTTGGTAAAGGTGTGCACTGAACTCCAAGTTGCAGCTTCCAAAATGTCCTTGGTAGGTGGTACTCTAAGATAGGCAGGAGAAGTTGCAGTTGCCCTGGTGGAATGTGGTCTAATGTTAGATGGTACAGGCTTCCCATGCTGTGTGTAGCAGAACCGGATACAGTGTCCTATCCACTTTGAAATGGTCTGCTTTGAAATAGCCTTTCCCTGTGATCTTGCAGCATAGGATACAAACAATTGCTCAGTTTTCCTGAAAGCTTTTGTTTTGTCCAAGTAGAAGCATAATTGTCTGTGCATGTCCAAGGAATGTAGAATTCTCTCCCCTTTATTCTGGGGGTTTGGATAAAATGTTGGCAAGTGAATAGCTTGAGAGCCACACCGGATACTACCTTAGGCATAAATGAAGGGTTTGTTCTCAAGGAAACTCTGGCTTGGTGAAAAATGATGAAGGGCTTCACTGCCATTAATGCCTGTAGTTCTGAGACTCTTTGTGCAGAGGTTATTGCCAGTAGCAGGGCAGTTTTCCATGATATACATTTTATTTCTGCTGCATTAGCTGGCTCAAAAGGAGGTAAAGTGAGTTTTGCCAAAACAAAATTGAGGTCTCAAGTAGGTGTTGGTGCTCTCCAGGGCGGTCTTATGTTTTTTGCCCCTCTGAGGTACTGCTTTAGCAATGGATGAGAGAAAATAGAAGGATCTGTGTTGTAATGAGCAGAGATGGCAGAAGCGTGGATCTTAATGGATGAGAAGGATAGTCCTTTGTCCAGCATCTCAGTTAAGTATTGTAGAATCTGAGGTATGTTAGGGACAATAGGGTCAAGGCTTTGAGACGGATTCCAGGTGCAGAATCTCTTCCACTTTTCTGAATAAGATTTCCTGGTGCTAGGCCTTCTGGCCTCCAAAATGACATCCATAACAGCTTTTGAGAGCTTTTTAAAGTAATTTGTTTGTGCTGCATTGAGGAATATCTAGCTGGAAGCTGTGACTCTGTTTTTCAGTAGTACATGTGGTATTTTCAGCTAAGGCTTGTTAAAAACCTGCATAGCCAGTGATAGGGGGGGGTAGTTTCCTTCATTGTTATTCAGTTTCTGTCTTATACAAGTGGTACAGTGAATTATCTTCTGTTTAAACTGTGAGCTTTGGCCGGTTAAGACCTGCATGCTATCAACTTGAATGCATATGTGAAGCTAAGTAACTTTTATCTGCACTTTTTAAAGTAATTTGTTCGTGTTGCATTGAGGAATATCTAGCTGGAAGCTGTGACTCTGTTTTTCAGTAGGTGCCCACCCATCCTCCCTGTTTTTGTGTTAGTGTTCATCTTGGTGGCTTTGAAACTGCCCGCCCCTCTTGTAAATTTGCACTTGGATACTCCTCCTGGGCCCATCTCATTTGCTCACTCAAAAAAAAAAAAATTATCTGCTTTTACAGTATTTCTGTTCCTTCCTACTTAATTTTGCTTTTGCATCATCTTAAAAGTATTCAATTGTATTTATTACTGCTTGGTGTAACTCACTCTAAGCCTTTTAGTTTAAGCACTTGGGCTTCAGACCAGTTTTACATTAAGAAGGTTTGTGCTCTGCACTGTAGTGGCATGACAGGTAGCTTACATCCTTCTAAGTTGGGAACTGCTGATTGAGGGCTCAGTGTTTGTTATTCTAAGTGCATTAATTCTGGTTTTAGCACTTGGGATTCAGGCCAGTTATTTTACATTAAGAGGGTTCGTGGTCTGCACTCTTGTGGGAGGAGAGGCTGGACTCCGCCCTTCTGAGCTGGGAATTTCTGGTTAAAGGCTTATAGTGCCTGCATATTTGAACTGCTTCTTACTAAATTGGTACACCTTGTTTGCTGTAGCATAGACTAGATCCAGGCCTGCTGAATCTAGCTTTGTTTGTATAACTTCAGCACCAATCCAGGCATTCTTTAAAGTATTCAATTGTATTTATTACTGCTTGGTAGTAACTTGATTAAAGTGTAGCTATCATTCTAAGTCTTGGATTAAGCACTTGGGCTCAGACCAGTTTTACATTAGGAAGGTTTGTGGCCTGCACTGTGGTGGCAGGACAGGTAGCTTACATCCTTCTAAGTTGGGAACTGCTGATTGAGGGCTCAGTGTCTGTTATTCTAAAGTGTATTAGTTCTGGTTTAAGCACTTGAGCTTCAGGCCAGTTATTTTACATTAAGAAGGTTCGTGGTCTGCACTCTTGTGGGAGGAGAGGCTGGACTCTGCCCTTCTGAGCTGTGAATTTCTGGTTAAAGGCTTATAGTGCCTGCATATTTGAACTGTTTCTTACTGAAATTGGTACACCTTGTTTGCTGTAGCATAGACTAGATCCAGGCCTGCTGAATCTAGCTTTGTTTGTATGCTTGTTTGCTTATTTCCCTGAACACTAATTCCACCTAAAACACGGCTTTTCAGTGCTTCTGTGGCTCCCTAGTGACATCTGCATTGCTTACAGTACTTATTTCCTTGCTTCACTTGAAAGAAAGTTACTGTTTGTCATTTTTGCATTTAAGTTACCTGTAACACATTGCATTTAAGTTACCCGGCACTTGCTCACCAAAGCAATTATATAAGTCAGCACCAAAAAATTAAAAGCACTACACCCTCACAAACTCCCCTTGAGTACCTTGTTCCCCATTGGCCCTTTTTTTTTCAATTATAAAGGAATTCCCAACACTATTCTAGCATGTCCAAAGGTCAGTTGTCAATCTCCTCTCCAGTCCAGCTGGTGAATCTGGGAATCTTGAGGCAATGTTACAACTGCCTCGTACACAGACAACCCTCTCCTCCTCCCAACAAATTCCAACACATGTGAGAGATGCAACCACATAGCCAAATTGGAGGCTAAGCTCTCTCAACTCAGTACTGGCGAAACCTGTCAGGAGGAGAAGGAAACCACACTCACTACAATTCCAGTCTCACATAGACCTACCACGACAGCAAACCAAACACAAACACACAAAACATACTCGGAGGCTCTAAATAAAAATCTGCCTAAGCAGCAGAGACCTCCAAAGCAGACACCCAAGCAAGTCTCACATAGACCTACCACGACAGCAAACCAAACACAAACACACAAAACATACTCGGAGGCTCTAAATAAAAATCTGCCTAAGCAGCAGAGACCTCCAAAGCAGACACCCAAGCAACCGCTACCCCAAAACAAAACACGTGCAACACATAGCTCACAAAGTCTGTGTGCCGAACAGTCACGGCCCTAAGACTACACACCTGATACACTTGTAATAGGTGACTATCGTCAGGCACACTGACGTCCCGCTCACCAGGCTGAGCAAGGAGAAGGTCACGGTGAGCTGCCTGTCAGGCGCTAGGATCCGCCACATAACACAAGCACTCAGGTCACTCCAAGGAAAGTACAAATATGACTCGGTCATTGTCCATGCTGGTGTGAATGACCTGAGACGTACCTCCCTGGACTTCATGAAAAGAGACAGAGGAGCTCTCTGAGCATGTGGCCCAGGCCAGTATGACCCTGACCTTGAGTAGCATCTTACCCTCACCAAGAATGATGTCACAATATGAAGACAAGATGATCAATTTCAACAATTGGCTTAAGTATTGCTGTCATTCAAAGAGGATCCAATACCTGCCAGCCTGGGATGACATGCTCGACAAACCACGATGCTTCGCTAGGGATGGCTTGCACCCGTCACCCCTGGGCTTTCGGATATTGGCAAAGGCTCTGGCTACCCCCATAGTGCCTTTTTTAGGCAAGGCTCAAAAGACAAACCCACCTCCATAGGTATCACAAGGGATAAGAAACCAAGAGTAATGCTACTCAACACCAGAAGTCTAAACCTCAAGATGCATGAACTCAAAACTCTCCTTAGCATGGAGAACATAGCTATCTGTGCAGTAACAGAAACCTGGTTCAAGGCTCCCAAGAGAACCCCAGCACTACCAGGTTATACCTCATACCATGCTTTTCGGCCCCAAAACTTGGACCGAACCAGAAAAGGAGGGGGAGTATCAATATTTGTCGGTGGCACAGCACGAAGCATTAGAGACTATCCATCAGTGGGTAAAAACTGCCTTCCAGTTTATAGCCTGCTACAGACCACTCTCCCAAACCCAGGAACCCCACTCGGCCTTCCTGAGAACACTGGAAAATATGAAGGTCTCTCCAAACACCATTATATTGGGCGACTTCAACTACCCAAACATAGACTGGGAGCATTACTCTAGCTCCAACACCCTAGCTCAAAGGTTCCTAGAATTTATAAACTCAAATGCTATGGAACAACTCGTTACCACTCCCACAAGATGGGAAAACATACTGGAGCTGATCATCACCAACATGGGGACTCTATGCTCCAGACCAGAAGTGTATCCCCTCACTGGTAAGATCAGACCATAAACTAAATCTCACTGGATATTCACATCCCGACCCCACCCCCTGCCCAGAAAACCACAGGGAAAAACTTCTCTAAAGCAAATTTCACACTCCTCAAAACTGAGGTGGAATCCAAAGCCCCCGGGCCTGTGGAAAATATGGCCCAGACCGCAGAATCCTTTATAAACGCATTCTATGAACACCTTCAGGAATGCATGGATCATGCAATCCCAAATAAAACCAAGACCCAATCCTCCAAAGGCAGACATCCTGTCTGGTGGACCCCAGCCATAAACAAACTATAGAATAGAAGGAGGAAGCTACTACATGACAGAGCAAAATCCCAAAAAGGGAAGGCATCTCTGATCAGTGTTAGCAAAAAAACTACGGGCACTCATAAAATCGTCTAAGGCCAACTTCGAGAGAAACATTGCACAGGACACTAAGGATAATCACAAGGCTTTCTTTAGTTATGTTAGGAACCTGGGTGGGAATTCCCAGATATGCTCAGAATTAGTCCAAAATGACAAAAAATACACCGAACCCACAGACATTGCCAACATCCTAACTGACAGGTTCAGCGCAAACTTCTCCCCACCAACAGGGAAAATATCTATCCCAGCAGAGTGCTGCCCCCCCTGACATCTCAGATGCTCAGGTAAGAGCCACCCTCTCCAAAGCAAAAAACACAGCATCAATGGGACCAGACAGTGTCCCGGGCTGCAAACTACATGAACTCCAAGAGCCGCCAAACCCAAACATAAAACTACTGTTCAATCTCAGCCTTACCACAGGATATGTACCCAAAGAGTGGTGTACAGCAACAGTGGTCCCTCTCCACAAAGGTGGTGCCTCAACGGATCCTGGAAACTATCGCCCCATAAGCCTGACTAGCTTGGTCTGCAAAGCTATGGAAGGATCATGGACCTCATAAAAAAGATATTAAGGACCTACAGAGACTGGATCCTACCCAATTCGGCTTTAAGGGCAGATCCTGCCTCTTAAACCTGGTCGATTTCTTTGAAACAGTCACCAAGGCCATTGACGAGGGGAAGGTGGTCCACACAGCCTACCTGGACCTCGCAAAAGCCTTCGATACAATACCCCACTCGGGCATTATAGATAAGCTCACCAGCTTAAATATAAACCCCTATGTCACTAGATGGGCTGCAAACTGGCTCAAGGACAGAACCCACATTGTTAGAATTGCTGGAGCCATGTCAGACTAAGCCAGTTACAAGTGGCATCCCACAAGGCTCAGTCCTGGGACCTCTCCTGTTCGGTATATATTTCTCAGAGGTACAGGCCAACATGGAAGGACTGTGGCTGACCAAGTTCGCAGATGACTGCAAACTGGGTGCTATAATCAACTCTCCAGCAGACACAAGCATCCTCCAAAAGGGCCTCAAACAGACAACTGGTGCCAGAGCCATGGCCTCAAGCTAAATGCCAAAAAGTGTAGTCATCCCCTTTGGCAAAAACAAAGTGCCAACAAATTATCACATAGGTGGTAATCCATTAAGTACGGAAGTAGTAATTAGGGACCTGGGGACCCAAGTTGATGGCAATCTCTCATTTGACAACCACGTGGCCAAAGTGGTTAGAAAAACATTTTATATAGCCCACCTAATCATGAAGGGATTCACATCTAGATCAGGGGAGGTCATCGTGCCTCTTTACTCATCCCTCATCAGGCCCATAATTGAGTACAATGCCCCTTTTGGGATGTACCTTACCAGACACCTGCAGCAACTGGAAAGACCCCAAAAGTACCTCACCAAGAGGATCAAAGGGCTCAAACAGATGCCATATGCTGCCCAGTTAAAGAAACTCCAGCTGTACTCAGTGGCATACCGCCTGCTCAGAGGCAATCTGTGCCTGACGTAAAGCCATGTCCAACCCAGAATTAATGGACACGCTGCACCTCAGAAAATCCAAATCCCATCGAGCTACATGCTCGAGAGACTTGAACCTCAGCACTGAAATAAATAGGACATGCTGGAGGGACAGATTCATAACCCGGAGGCTCCCTTCACTCTGGAATAAAATCCCAGTCCAGGTTAGGCAGAGTCCCTCATTGATTCTCTTCAAGAGGAATCTTGATGAGTGGATGGGAGATCATAGGTTTACCCCGGGTATCACTTCTGTGTCACTGTTAGACAAAGGCACAGTATACTAACCTCGGAAAAGGGCATAGCAAAATTAATTTAAAATGGGTGGCGAAAGCCAAACACACTCTGGCTAGGCTTATAAATGCCCTAGGGCAGATAGCCTAGTATGAACCTAAGAGAGGTGTTGCCTGTTTGGCTAATTAATTTGCCATGCAGCCAGGGATAAGGTTTTGAGCTGTGTAGGATCTGACTGTTTTGTTGAGTCAGAAAGTGTGGAATTTGAGGCAAAATCCAAGGTGGGCCTTGTGCCAAGTTCTTTAAGATTGGGTACCAGTGTTGGCGTGGCCAGTCTGGAGCAATCAGAATCATCTGTGGTTTTTCCTGTCTGGCTTTTAGGAGAACCTTCGAAAGGAGAGGCAGAGGAGGGAAGGCATAAACGTGTAGGCTTTTCCAGCTGAATGAAAGAGCATCCACTTTCCATGCTTGTGTGATAAGTCCTTGTGTAGAATTTTTGCAGTTGGCAGTTCAGTGGGGAGGCAAAGAGATCCATGTCCGGGCACCCCCATTTTTGCATTATCATGCTGAAAACTTGTGGATTTAATTTCCACTCATGAGGATCAATGATGTTTCTGCTTAGGTCATCTGCCAGAGTTTTTCTTTCCTAACAGGAATTGTGCTTGCAGATGTACTTAAGTTAGAGCCGTGTTCCACAAGGTCATGGCTGGTCTGCATAGGGGGGTAAGAATGAGTGCCCCCTTGCTTGTTTATGTACCACATTACTGTGGTGTTGTCTGTCTAATAATTGTCCTGGATGCAGAAGGTCCTTGAAAGCTGTTAGGGCATTTTGCACAGCCAACATCTCTTTTTGATTGATGTGTAGATGCATTTGGTCTGTGGTCCATTTGCCCTGAATACATTTTCCTGCCATGTGTGCCCCCCAGGCGTAATCTGAAGCATCTATTATTAAAGTCTGCCTGGCTGTGGGTGGTGTGAAAAGCTGACCCTTGTTGAGGTGACATGCCTGTGCCCACCATCGAAACTCCTGTTGCAGACAGGGAAATAGTGGTATTACCGTTTCCAAGCTGTGAGAGTGTCGATTCCAAACATTTATTAGGTACCATTGTAAATTCCTCATATGCAGTCTGGCATATGGAAGTAGAAGTATGCAGGATGCCATGAAGCCCAAGGCCTGCAGAATTTTTCTTGCAGGGAGTTGGGACTTTTTTGCCATCAATTGAAAATACTGAGTCAGTTGTCCTCGTTTGTCTGGCGTGAGATAAGCCATCCGGGCCATTGTATTTAAGCTGGCACCCAGGAATATTCTCTTGTGAGGGCACTAGTTTTGACTTATTTTCATTTGCTGTGTACCCTAGGGAACTTAACTTTTTTTTTACAAACGCCAGATGCTTTAGTAGAATGTCCTTGCTCTCTGCTTGAATCAGGCAGTCATCCAGGTATGGATAAATCTGAATTCCTTTTTGTCTGCAAAATGCAATTACTGGTGCCAGGCACTTTGTGACGACCCTGGGCACAGTAGATAAGCCAAAGGGCAGTGCAGAGAATTGGTAGTGCATTGAACCAGCTATGAATCTGAGGTATCTTCTGCAATTTTGTCTGATAGGGACATGCAGGTATGCCTCTGAGGTCCAAAGTAACAAGCTAAGCTTTCTTACCCAACATGGGAAGGAGCTGCTGTAGTGTTAACATTTTGAACTTTGGAACATCCAGGTATGTATTTAGAGTGGAAAGGTCTAGAATGGGTCTCCAGGCTTTGTCCTTTCTGGGGACCAGGAAGAGTCTTTACTAAAAACCTTGTCCTTGTTCCTGCTGTGGTACTTTTTGAATAGCTCTCATGTTTTTCTGCCTCTGCCCATTGATTTTGTGGCAGGTCTGGCATTCCTTTTAGCCTTGGTAAAGTGTGAAAGTGGAACCTGTAACCTTGAGACAATATTCAGCACCCATTTGTCCTGGGTGACTGCCAGTTTTGTGAAAAAAGTGCTAGTTTCCCCCTAAGGGAGCTGCCAACAGGGTTGAGTTTGGCATTGGAAGGGGAAGTCATTGAGATCGTTTCCTGTAAGGTTGTGACTTGTCCTCACCTCCTTTGGGTGTTGAAGCACCCCACTGTCGTGAGGAAATTGGGAAATAGTTTCTGGGTCAGCAGCAGGGTTTCTACAAAGAAATTTGAGAGAGTCAGGGACTCTGTAGTACCTGTCTGGCTTGACTAGAGCAGGGGGTAATGAATCTGGATTTAAACTGGATCGTCCACAATATCCAACACTGGCGGAATAGCAAGGTGCCCGTGCTGAGGCAATAAAAGAAAATCTCTGAGCCTTTTCTTGGACTCAGAGTAATCCTGGCCCTCCCAGTGGAAATGTTCCCTCATACGTGTAAAGTTTCCCCAAAAGAATAAACCTCAGGAGGAGAGGCTGAAGGGATAGATTCTTCAGCATCATAGAGGGGTAAGGAATATCCCTGGTCTGAAGAGGAGTCAGAATATACAGAAACCTGGTCAGAGGAATCCTAGTCTGCATCTTGCCTAGGCCTTTTATCAGGAGGGGGATGGGTATCCCTGATCAGAGTAATTAAGTCTTCGGCCATTTTGAGCATCTGCTTTTTAGGCATGGAGGGCTGTCCAGGTGAATGCTGTACTTGCTTTTTTGTCTTTAATGTTACTTTAGACTTGGCTGTAGATGCAATGGTAAGCTGTGAAGGTCTGAAAACACCCTCAGAAGCAGATGCCTGCTCAGCAGCTCCGGACCCATCTGAAGGGTTAGTCTCTGTAGGCCCAACACCTTGAGTATCCAGAGGCCTAGGCAACTCCATGTGGGAGTCGGTCGCGGCCGGTGGCTCTGGGTGTCAGGGGCTGCAAAAGCACCTCACTGAGAACCGGCGACTGGCCTAGAAGAGGCTTAGTCAGTTTTGGGCCTCGGATGCCCGTCCTTATCCTTATCTTTGCGTTTTTTGTGAATTCCGGTCATTGGTTGATCTGATGGCATGGTATAATTAAACCTTCAGCCAAAATAATGGCGTGCAAAATCAGACGTTTAATAGTGCATTTGTTAAATCTAGTGATCTGGGCCTAGGCATGGAATACAGTAAGAATGAAAATCCTTAGGAGATATTTGCTTCCCACAAGAAATACAATTATTAACTTTTACTAACATCGATCTGAGGCAAGAAAAAGTTTCCCCAATGGGGTACTTAGCTTTATTGAAGACTTCGGATCTGAAATCGAATTTGAAATCTCAGGAGTCGGCCGACAGGCATTTGCGAACTGCTTTTGCTTCGGGCACCACACGGCAAGAAAGACTGGAGAAAATGGCATCAGCTGCATCTTGTACACCCCTGGTGCACTGACGTCAGGGAAGAAGTGACAGCAACAGACACCGGACCAAGACTTTGGAACTCTGGCCGACTGCAGGACCGCCTGATAGCAGAATAACCCAAGTGTAATGACTGCAGCAGTGAAACATGAACATCTGGCAGTTTAAGGCCCTAATGGCTAAAGTAGAAGTGTATACCTTCTTACTCCATCTATCCAGGGCCCTGGAATCTCTATCAGAGGGGGTGTGGGTTTTGGCAGTAGTAGCCTTAATGCCTTTGTATCCCTATGAAATGGTCTGGATCTGCAGAAGGATTTTTAGAGAGGAACTTGAGAGAGTCCGATACTCTAATACCAGTCAGGTTTTGTGAGAGCCGAAGGTAAATGGGGACAGGCTAGATTCCATGAAGACATCTACAATGTCCAGTACAGAAGGGATAGCTAAAGGCCTGTGTTGAGTTAGGAGTAAGAATTCCCTAAGCCTCTTTTTTGGAGTCTGCAATCCTGGCTTTCCCAGCAGAAATGCTTCCCAAGAGTATGCAAAGTTTCACTAAAAGAGAAATCTTCTGGAGGGGATGCAGAGGGAATGGAACCCTCTGCATCAGAGTCCTCATTAGGTAGACAAGGTCAAATCCTGGTCATCAGAAGAAACAAATTTCAGAATCCTGATCCAAAGGAAAATCAGTCCTAAGTCTCTTAGAAGGAGAAGGGTGGCTTCCCCTGATTAGAGTAGAGTAATTAAGGTCTTCAGCCATTCTTGTTTTTTAGGCATAGGGGCCTGACCATGCGGTCTAGGTGTCAGTTTTCTAGGCGTAGATCGTGTTTTAGGCCTGGAAGATGATGGCGTCTGTTTGATATGCAAGTCAGTAGGCATGAATACACCCTCAGAAGCTGGTGCCTGCACAGCAGCTCTGGACCCATCCAAGGGAGAGACATCCATAGGTTCCATAGTCGAAGCATCTCGCGGCATACCAGACTCAGATTCGCAGGCCTCTACCGAGACCCATTCAGAAGATCAGGGGCTGTGAAAGCAACAGCGAACTGGCAACTAGCTTAGCAGAAGAGTCACCGGCAGCTTTGTCTCTATCTTTACATTTTTTTCAGAATGTTGGTAGTCTGACAGCTTACCGAAGCCATTTCTGGATAATTGAACAGAGTACCAAAATAGTTCGATGCAAAAATGTACAGACGATGAGTAGTTCGAGGATTGAATAAGGTACAAAACCAACAGCAAGGGACGTTGTGATTTGGCCCTAAGCAAGGAATGCAGTATGAATGAAAATCTTTGAGGTAATTTGCTTTCCACAATAAATACAATCGTTAACTTTTACTGACATCGGTTTAGAGCAAGAAAAAGGATCCCCAACGGGGTTCTTGCACAGCAAGAGAGTGATGTAATTGCGTTGGCTGCATGCTTTATACCTCTGACTTCATGGAAGAGGAGACTGCAGACGCAGGACCCAAGACTTTGATAATCAGACCAACTGCGGGCTACCTGCAAGCAGATAACCCAAATGTAATGACTGCAACAGTGAAACACAAAGATAATCATGTGCTTATTGTCTCTATAAGCTTAAGACATCCTCTAAAAAGGCCAACCAGATGAAGCAATTTAACGCCCTCATGACCAAGGCAGAACAGTCAGGTTCACAGCCTCTCCAGAGTTGGCAAATGTATAGAAAACAGCTGATAAACTGAGAAAAAGACATAAAATCTGTTGGGCGGGATAAAAAAAGTTGTGTCTTGCTATAACGTTCCATCCGAGTGGTTGATCTTCCAGTCATCACTGATGGGCTTGGATCCGAGCCCTCAGAACAGAGTCTAATACCCAGCTCACATGCACCAAACTCTCTCAAGCTAAGCTGCTACCCACAATGCCCTTCTCCCAATTACCGCAGATCGAGTTTGCATGCAACATACAGAAGAAACAAAGACAGTGGTCATCTCTGCACAAAAACCCTGAAACACCACAAGGACCCAGAAGATCCACCAGGAGCCTTTGGTGGAAGGGTGTGATGACTGGAAGATCAACAACTCAGATGGAACGTTATGGTAAGACATAACTTCTTTATCCAAAGTTGTTAATCTTCTTCCTATTCATCACTGATGGAACAGAATCCCAAGCTACTGGAAGAACATTCCTGAGAACCATTGAGCCAAAGGCTGCTCTTCCCCTGGAGACTAGATCCAATTTGTAATGCTTGAAGGTATGGGGTTTAGGCCAAATGGCTGCTGCACAAATGTCATCTCCATGGAAGCCCTGGAATGGAAGGCAACCAAAGTTGAATGAGATTTGATCAGGTTTGGATTCATTCGTAAGGGAATATGCAACGGTAATGCAATCTCGGATCCATTTTGATAAAGTAACTTTTGATACCGCACATCCCAGTCTAGGACCAGAAAAGGAAATGAAAAGTTGGTCCGACTTGTGAAAGGACTTGGTCATGTCTAGATAGAAACGTAGATGTCTATGTACATCCAATGAATGAAGGCTGTATTACCCTTAGAGTAGTTTGGGAAAAATACAGGGAGCTCAATGGACTGGTTAATAGAGAAGTCGGAAACCAGTTTTGTGAGAAAAGATGGGTTGGTATGAAGGGATACTCTGTCCTTATGGAAAATTAGATACGGGCTGTTGATGCATAAGGCTTGTAACTCATATCAGTCTGGCTGATGTGAACGCCCCCAAAAACAGACTTCCATGACAGGAATTTTAGATCACATATCGCAGCAGACTCCAAGGGAGGTAGAGACACACTGGAAAACCTAGGAGAGATTCCACATCTCTACAGGCTGCCCGATAGGTCTACTATGGAAAACTCCCTTGAGAAAGGTCTTGCAGAGTGGGGTGAAGATAAGAGGGACTCCCATCTGAACAGTTATGGAAATAGCTGCTAAATGGATTAATAGTAGAGGCTGATGCCCCATTGATAAACAACTCAAAGAGATAGTGAAGAATGGTGGCTGTAGGAGTTGAAAAAGGGTCTAGCATCCGATTACTCAACCAGATAGTGAATCTTTTCCACTTTGGTTTGTGGAAGGCCAAAATAATATCCCTGACAGAAGAGGGGGTTTCTCGCCTGGCAACTAACGGAAGTGGAGAAACCAAGCTGTCAGCTTGAGTGGATAGATTGGGGGGAGTCCACCCTTGTGGGTGAGATATTAGGTCCCGAGTGTCCAGGATCTAAGGAGGTTGTAACAAGTGAGGTTGGAGGAAGAGACACCACACTCTAGGCCAGAAAGGGGCAAACAGGATCGCCTTGCTTCTCAAGCGAACAGCTTTCCTTAGAAATAAGGGTATCAGAGGTATCTGAGGATAAGCATAGAGGAGACCCGTGGGCCAATCGTGAGTCAAAGCCTCTCTCAGTGACTCCCTGGGTGGGGGAAAGAGGGAAAAATAGCGGTTGCATTTTTTGTTTGAGGGAGAAGCGAAAAGATCGCAACAAGGCTGACCCCAATGGCTGAAGATTTCTGCCATCACGATCGTGTTGAGAGACCACTCATGAAAACGGAGGATGCATCTGCTTAGTCTGTCTGCAATGACATTGGAGCTCCCCGGGATATGCGTTACAATTAAAAAGCAGTTGGAAACTAATCGCCCAATGCCAAATTCTCATTGTCTCATGACATAGGGGGTAGGATTTGGTCCCTCCCTGTTTATGTACCAGATTACCGACATACTGTTTGACTGGATAGCAATTGTTCCTTATGGAAGGAGCAGATGAAGTGCCTGCAATACTAACAGCACCGCTCTCAACTCCAGGACATTGATATGCAAGTTGACCTCTAGGTTGGACCACGTGCCTTGGACTCTTTCCCTGGAAGAAGACCGCCCCACCCTATCAGGGAAGCATCCGTGGTCACCGTGGGGTTGGGGAGTCTGGAAGGGGCGACAAAGATTTTAATCTGTTCTCATCCACCTGAGGAGATCTTGCTTGCAGGAGTTAGTGATGAGGATCTGTGCATTCAGGGGGTGGAGACTGCATGAGACTACTACAATGTCTCCTTTTGACCCAGTGGATATCCAATCTTGCTAGGGGAACAATTGGAATGGCTGCTGCCATAGACCCCAGACCTGAAGAACTTCCCTTGCAGAAACCTTCCTTTGACAGAATATCACTTCTACTTGTAACCATAATCTCAGAAGTCTGCGAGGAGGAAGAGAGACTAGTCTTGAGTGTTGAATATCGCTCCTATAAATTCCAATTGTTGGGTGGGATGAAGGTTGGATTTTTCCCAGTGAATTGTGATGCATAAAAACTCCACCAGTGCTAGAGTGTAGCAGAGGGCCCTGACCAGCAGGCCTTTGGTGGGGGCGGAGAGGAGCCAATCGTCTAGATACAGAAACACCTGGAATCCCTGAAGTCTCAGATGAGCTGTCACCAATGCTGGCCATTTCATGATCACTCTGGGGGCCATCAAGAGACCGAATGGCAGAGCTCTGAATTGGCAATGATTAGCTCCCAGGCAGAAGTGAAGGAGATTCCTGGAGCGTTTGTATATTTTGATGTGGTAATTCGCATCCCGGAGGTCTATCGAGCACATCCACACACCCTCCCGAAGAAATGGGAGAATGGATTGAATCGTGACCATGCGGAACTTGGTCTGACCTACTGATTTGTTTAGGTGGCTGAGATGCAAAATGGGCCTCCAGCCTCTGGTCTTTTTTGGCACCAAAAAGAATCTAGAGTAAAACCAGATCTGTACTTGTCTGGGGGGACTTGTTGGATAACTCATTTTTGACACGGCTTTCTTATTTCTGAAGCTGCCTCTTCTCTGACTGGGTGGAACATAGAGAAGGGATTTCAGAGGTCTTGGGTAAGAGATTAGGGGAATGTAATAACCTCTGGAAATTCTCTGCACCCACTGATAGTTTAGCACCAGGCAGCTTGGCACAGAGAGAAACGAGCCCCGACTGCTTCCAGAGGAAAGCAATCAGGCAGCACTTCAGGAGCTCTGATAAGGTTTGGCTGGAGAAAGAATCCCTGGAGCCCTGATTATGGGGACCCCCCTCTGCCCCAAAAGGGGTGTCCTCCATTGTTGGAACCCCCGCTGCCTCTGGGGGAGTCCTCGCCACATGCACTACGGAAAGGGGCTTGAGATTTTTTGTGCCACATCTTTCCACTCCTCTGGTTCCTGGAGAAAGAGTGCTGAAGCTTGGAAAAATAGGCCAGCAGCAGGCAAGGTTTTTCCATCCTGCTAGCACCTGGCTAATGTGTCCTTCACTTTAGAACAGAACAAAGCAGATGGTTCGATAGGGGCATTTAAAAAGGAAGACTGAGTCTGCGAGGTCACAAATGCGCATCCAGGGGTGGAGTCTCAACTACACCTGCACCCACAGCTCTAGCTGCCCCTTCGGTTGTGTGGGACAGCAACCTCATGGACGAGTTGGAAATGGACTCTAGGGTAGCAAGTTGGGAAGCAACTTTATCACGTGTCCTGTCCGAACCTTGACCCGCATGGGTCCCAAAGAGTTCAGATAAGAGATCTCTTTGGAGCCTCGTAAAAAGTGCCAAGTAATTCAGAGACCTAACAGCAAAGGTCGCTGATGCAAAAACTCGCTTCCCTAATCTGTCCACCGCCCAGGACTCTGTTGGGCAGATGGACAGCAGAACTTTCCTCCGCAAGGTCCTTTTTCATAGCAGCTGCCAACACCAGTGTTTACTGGTAAGTGTCTCGAGCAATGGGGCTGTTCCTCTGGAGGAGAGTGTATC
The DNA here is from genome assembly GCF_019279795.1 of Protopterus annectens. Taxonomy (NCBI): domain Eukaryota; kingdom Metazoa; phylum Chordata; order Ceratodontiformes; family Protopteridae; genus Protopterus; species Protopterus annectens. The sequence goes on along the minus strand of NC_056734.1, from coordinate 371,508,258 downwards.
TTGTCTGGTCTCTGGGGAATGGCCTCAATGGTATCAGGTTCTTCATGCAAGCTGCATGATGAGCTTGATTAGGTCACTGGTAGAGGGGGTCACCCAATAAGTAGAGGGCCGGGAGCGGAAGGCCTACAGGAATACAGATTCCTCTGAGGAAGGGTTGGAGGGCTTCCAGTCGCCCCTCTGCCACAAAATTTCCAGAATGTCTCCAAAGGAGACATCACGGGGGGTGACCATGGGACCCCTCCCCATCATCGTAATCCATATCTTCAGTGAGGTACTCTTACGGGGAGTCCATGCATTTCCTCTTACACAACCGTTTCAGAGGACGTTCTTCAGTGGGAGCATCTGAAGAGGACTCAAAAGAAGGTTAACCCTGTGCAGGGGTTGCCTGAGGCTGGCACTCTGGGGGGGGGCCTGTGATAGCTGCAGCTCTGGAGCGGGGGGAAGGTCCGACGTTAGAGCGCTTTCCGAAGCAAGCACCCTCTCCACCACCCGGAAGACAGGCCTGCCCGAAGAGGAAAGGGAGCCCGGAACCAAGGAAGACAACCTCAGAACCGGGGCTGCGGCCTGCTCCCGGGGACAGAGTTTCAAGCAAAACCTGGGCAGGAGTCACCCCCTGAGTGGATGAAACAACCAGAACCATTCCCGGAGCAGAGGGTTTCACCCCCCGCACTAAGCATGAGAGATTGAGGAAGGTATGGTTCCGAAGGAACTGAAACCCAAAGAGGCCTCAGAGAAAGTCACTGTCGGCAGAGATGAGAGGATTCCTCCCGCAGACGTCAAAGCTATGGGCCTCGGAACCGAATGGTCCAAGGGAGGAGAATAAGTGGGAGTCAAGGGGGCAATGGACCCAAAGCCCAAAGTGGGGTGGGTTTGAGGAAAATTTGTAATCCCTGTTGCTGTCACCAGCTGATCAAACAGGTGCACCACATTCGATTCAGATAGGACCTGGTGGACCTTACCAACACTCCTGAGGGGGGAGTAAAGTCAGTCCAAAAAGGGGCTAAAGGCTTGTCCAACAAAAGGATCCAAGGAAGGGGAGTACCGGGTCCAAGGTTTAGTAAAAGTCGGCACCGAAGATTCCAGTTTTGAGACAGGCAAAAGGGTAATTATTCTCTCTTTCATTCAGCATCCACCGACTGAAACTAACAAATCTGACAGGGAGGTTTCACAGATAGGTGTGGAACCCCCAGACAAACGCATTCCTCATGTAGACTTGCTATTGACGAGTTTACCATTGCAGGAAGAGCAATGCTAAACCCCACAGGGAAGAGCAATGCTAAACCCCACAGTCCCTTTCTTTTCAGACATACCAAAAAAAGCAAGTAACTAATCCAAAAAGAGGTATTGAGGAGGAAAAAAAATAGAATATACTAACAATGGTATTAAGAATACCACAAGGTTAAGGAATGGCATTTACCAACAATAGTAAGAAAGAATACCCGTGGGTAGAGCTAGTTAAGAAAAGAAATAGTACAGTTGTGTACCTACCATAAATGTAGATGTTAGTGTATTCACTGTTGCAGTCATTACTCTTGGGTTATCCTGCTGGCAGGCTACCCACAGTCGGCCAGAATTCCAAAGTCTAGGTTCGGCGTCTGTTGCAGTCGCCTCTTCCCTGAGGTCAGTGCACCAGGGGTATAAAAGATGCAGCAGACGCCATTTTCTTCAGTTTTTCTTGCCCCAGATGTCAGGTGCCCCCAAAAAGGTAGGCTGAAGAAATATGCCAATAAAAATGCATGTACAAAAATAACATTTCCTTCATCTACAAGCAAATACACCAAATAGGTTGTATAGGATAGAGAAGTGCAGATAAATCCCAGCAAAGAAAAAGGGGGGTGGTGGGTGGGTAACCTGGACTGCAACAGTGAATACACTCGAACATCTACATTTATGGTAGGTACACAACTGTACTATGTTCATCGTGTTTCACTGTTGCAGTCATTACTCGAGTTGAATCCCAAAGCTGAGGTTGGGTGGCTGGGCTGATAGGAGAGGCTATGAGGCCCTGCAGAACTGCAGTGGCAAAACCTGCTCTGGACTTAAGAGTAAAGAGGTAAGTGGCAGTGCTTTGTGAAGGTGTGCACTGAACTCAGTTGCAGCCTCTAAGATATCTTTGGTTGGTACTCCTCTGAGGAAAGCTGCTGAAGTGGCTGCTGCCCTGGTGGAATGAGGCCTAATGCCCTTAGACACTGATTTGCCATGTTGAAAATAGCAGAAACTGATGCAATGGCCTATCCATTTAGAGAAATAGTCTGTTTTGAGATGGCCTTTCCTTGTGATCCTGCAGCATATGACACTAAAAGTTGCTCAGTCTTTCTGAAAGCTGTAGTTCTGTCCAAGTAGAAGTGTAACTGCCTGTGTATGTCCAAAGAATGCAGAATTTTCTCACCCTTGCTCTGTGGATTTGGATAAAAGGTAGGCAAGTGAATGGTTTGGTTGAGGGCCACACTGGAAAACACCTTAGGCATAAATGTAGGGTTTTGTCCTTAGAAACCCTGTCTGGATGAAAGATGATGAAAGGTTCTACAGCCATGAGTGCTTGTAACTCAGAGACCCGCCTTGCAGAGGTTATTGCTAGGAGCAAAGCTGTTTTCCAGAATAAGAATTTTATATCTGCTGTTGGTGCTGGCTCGAAAGGAGGCAGTGTGAGCTTTTTCAAAACATAATTGAGGCCCCAGGCCGGAATTGGTGCTCTCCTTGGAGGCCTAATGTTTTTGGCCCCTCTGAGGTACTGCCTTATTAAAGATGAGAAGAGATAGGTGGTTCCGTATTGTAATGGGCTGAAATGGCAGAGGAATGAATCTTAATTGATGAGAAAGGCCTTTGTTCAGCATCTCACTTAGGTATTGTAAAATCTGAGGTATATTTGGTACACGCGTGTCAATGCCTTGTCCCTGGTTCCAAGCACAGAATTTCTTCCATTTTTCGGCATAAGATTCTCTGGTACTGGGCCTCCTGGCCTCCAAGATAACATCCATAACAGCTTTTGAAAGAGGAGTGTTCTGAATGGCTATATAATCCGCCATGCTGCCAGATTTAAGGTTCTGTGTTGGCTGTGCAGGATCAGATTGTTTTGTTGCGTCAGCAAGTGAGAAGTCAGAGGCAATATCCATGCTGGACCTTGAGACAAGCTCTTTAGGATTGGGTACCAATGCTGGCGTGGCCAATCTGGTGCAATCAGTATCATTTTTGGCTTCTCGTCTGACCTTTAGGAGTACCCTGGGAAGGAGAGGCAGTGGGGGAAAAGCATATACTGTTAGATTTTTCCAGCTGAAGGATAGGGCTTCCACTTTCCATGCTTGATTGTGATAAATCTTTGTACAAAATGTCTGCAATAGGCAGTTGTGAGGGGAGGCAAACAGATTTATGTCTGGGCATCCCCATTTCCTTATTATCATGCTGAAGACTTGTAGATCCAGTTTCCATTTGTGAGGATCAGTGAGGTTTCTGCTTAGTTCGTCTGCCAGAGTATTTGTTTTTCCTGGCAGGAATTGTGCTTGCAGGTGAACTTGAAAAGCCAATGCTGTGTCCCATAACGTCATTGCTTGTCTGCAGAGGGGGGTAGGAATGTATACCTCCCTGCTTGTTTATGTACCACATGACTGTAGTGTTGTCTATCAGTAACTGTCCTGGATGAAGCAGGTCCTTGAAAGCTGTCAGGGAATTTTGAACTAGCATCTCTTTTTGATTGATGTGAAGATGCATCTGGTTTGCAGGCCATGTGCCCTGAATACATTTTCCTGCCATATGGGCTCCCCCAGGCATAATCTGATGCATCAGTTGTCAGTGTCTGTCTGGCTGTGGGTAAACTGAATGGCAGACCCTTGTTGTGGTGGCAGGCTTCTGCCCACCATCAAAACTCCTGTTGCAGGCAGGGAATGAGTGCAATTACTGTCTCCAGGCTGTGGCAATGCGGAGTACAAACACTTTTTAGGTACCACTGTAGTTTCCTCATATGCAGTCTGACATATGGAATTAGTAGAATGCAGGATGCCATGAAACCCAAGGCCTGCAGGATTTTCCTTGCAGATAAGTGGGTTTTTGTTGCCAATTTCTTGAAGTAGTCAGTTGCTTTTGTTTTTCTGGCGTGAGATAAGCCATCTGGGCAGTGGTACTTAGGCTTGCACCCAGGAATATTATCTCGAGAGGGCACTAGTTTTGATTTATTTATGTTTACTGTGTACCCTAGGCCAATTAGTAATCTTTTTACAAACGCCAGATGCTTTAGAAGAATGTCTTTGTTCTCTGCTTGAATTAGGCAGTCGTCCAAGTAGGGATATATTTGAATTCCTTTTTGTCTGCAAAACGCAATTACTGGTGCCAGGCATTTTGTGAAGACCCTGGGCGCAGCAGATACGCCAAAGGGCAGTGCAGAGAATTGGTAATGCATTGAGCCAGCTACGAATCTGAGGTATTCTTCTGCAAGACTTATTGGAACATGCAGGTATGCCTCTCTTAGGTCTAAAGTTACGAGCCAAGCCTTCTTGCCCAGCATGGGCAGTAGCTGCTGTAGAGTCAACATCTTGAATTTTTGAACTTCCAGAAACATTTAGAATAGACAGGTCCAGTACTGGTCTCCAGGTTTTGTCCTTTCTGGGTACTAGGAAAAGTCTGGTGTAAAATCCTTGCCCCTGCTCGTGTTGTGGTACTTGCTGAATGGCTGTCATGTCCATGAGGGCTGTAATTTGTTTTTGTGTCTCTGCCCATTGACTGTGTGGCAGGTCTGGCATACCTTTTGACCTTGGTAGTGTGTAAAAATGGAACCTGTAGCCTTGGGACACTATGTTCAGAACCCATTTGTCTTGGGTAACCATTTGCCAATTTGATGAAAAAAAGTGCTAGTTTTCCCCCTAAGGGGGCTGCCAAAAGAAAAGTGCTTGGATCTGGTAGAGGAAAGTCATTGGGACTGTTTCCTGTAAGGTTGTGATTTGTCTTCTCTGCTTTTGGAGGTAGGAGCACCCCATTGTTTAGGCCTGTATGAGCCTTGGGGCTGAGATCTGCCTCTGGGATGCCTGTATCTGCCTCTTTGTGGTCTGACTGACACTGGAAAGGACCAATTTTTAGAAGGCCAATTCCTGCTAAACCTGGGTGGCTGTACCTGTATATATAAAAAAAAAAAAAAATTCTTAACTGTCTGCACGGATTTTGCTTTATCCACCATTTTTTTCAACACTTCTACTTTAGTACCAAAGTAAGTGTCATGCTGTAATGGTGCATCTAATAATTTTGCTTTAACAGGATTAGGCAGATTTTGTTCCTTTAACCAAGCATGCCTTCTGATCACAGAACCTGTAACAGCGGCCCTGCAAGAGTCCTCCAGTGAATCATAACCACATTGCAAAGTATGCTTTCCCACTTGTTCAGCTGCATGCAATAAATCCTGCAATTCGTTGCTCTCTGAACATTCAGTATTTGTCAACAATTTCTGTTTAAGCAGTGACATTAAATATTGCTGATATTTAAGCATATGAAACGGACAATTTAAAGCCCTTACAGCCAGGGTAGCAGAAGTGTAAACTCCCCCCCCCATCTGTCTAGAGCCCTAGAATCCCAATCAGAGGGGACAGGGTTTTTTTGCAGTGGAAGCTTTAACCCCTTTTTGGGGCCCTGAGATATAGTTTCTGGGTCAGCAGCAGGGTTTTTGTATAGGAATTTATGAGAATCCGGGACCCTGTAGTATCTGTCTGGCTTAGCAGGTGCAAGGGGTAGAGAGTCAGGGGACAGGCCAGACTCTGAAAATACATCATCTACAATGTCTAGAACAGGTGGAATAGCAAGGGGTCTGTGCTGAGGAAACAACAGTCTGAGCCTTTTCTTAGATTCAGAATAATCTTGGCTGTCCCAGTGGAAATGCTCCCTCATGGTATGCAGGGTTTCCCCAAAAGAATAATCCTCAGGAGGAGAGGCTGAAGGAATGGATTCTTCAGCATCAGAATCCTCATAGGGAAGCATGCAGTAATCCTGTTCAGAAGAGGAATTGGAGGAAATAGAAACCTGATCAGAAGAATCATACTCTTGTCTCTTGCCTAGGCCTCTTATCAGGAAGGGGATGGGAGCCCCTGATCAAAGTAGGTAGATCTTTGGCCATTTTGCGCATCTGTTTTTTAGGCATGGAAGCCTGAGTAGGAGAATGCTGTACTGGTTTGTCTTTAGAGCTGCTTTAGTCTTTGAAGCTGAAGATGGCTCAATATATAGTTGTGTAGGTCTGAAGATACCCTCAGAAGCAGATGCCTGCTCAGCAGCTCCAGACCCATCTGAGGGAATGATTTCAGTGTGTCCAACACCTTGAGTATCCAGAGGTCCAGTCGGCTCCACGTGGGGGTCGGAAGTGGCCTGTGGCTCTGAGGTAGTGGGTGCCAGGGGCTGCAAAAGCTCCTCACTGAGAACCGGCGACTGGCCTAGCAGAGGCCTTGTCGGTTTTGGACCTCGGATGCCTATCCTTATTCCTTGTCCTTGCGTTTTTTGTAAACTCCGGTTGTCGGCTGGTCCGACGGCATTATATAATTAAATCTTCAGCCAAAGTAATGAAATGCAAAATCGAACAGACGCTGGACAGTGCGTTGATTAAATCTAGCACAAAACCGACAGCTAGCAACGCTGTGATCAGGGCATAGGCAAGGAATACATAAGAGTGTAAATCCTGGAGGTATTTGCTTCCCACAAGAAATACAATAGTTAACTTTTTCTGACATTGGTCTGGAGCAAGAAAAAAAAAAAGTTTCCCCAACAGGGTACTTAGCTTTAATGAAGACTTCGGTTTCGAAATTCAGATTTGAAAATCTCAGGAGTCTGCCGACCGGCACTTGCGAACTGCTTTTGCTTTGGGCACTGCATGGCAAGAAAGACTGAAGAAAATGTCATCGGCTGCATCTTTTATACCCCTGGCGCACTGACGTCAGGGAAGAGGCGACAGCAACCGACACCGGACCTAGACTTTGGAATTCTGGCAGACTGCGGGTTGCCTGCCAGCAGGATAACCCAAGAGTAATGACTGCAAAGTACAGTTTTGTACCTACCATAAATGTAGATGTTAGAGTGCTAATACAGCTGCAGTCATAACAGATGGGTTGTCCTGCCGGTCAGGTGGGTCCTCGGTCGGCCAAATTCCAAAGTCTAGGTCTGGCATTGGATGTCATTGCTTCTTCCCTGACATTAGTGCGGCAGGGGTATAAAAGAACCAGCCAACGCCATTTTCTTCAGTTTTTCTTGCCCCAGATGTCAGGTGCCCCCAGAAGGAAGGCAAAACAAACTTATGCAATGTAATATAATCAAAAAACAGTAGTTTGCAAGCAAATACACCATAAATGAATACCCCAATCAGGTTGTATGAGGAGGTGTTTGTCATAAGGCCTGTCCCAAGAGGGGATGGAGGGAGGGAAACCTGGACTGCAGCTGTATTAGCACTAACATCTACATTTATGGTGGGTACAAAACTGTACTATGTTCATCGTGCATACAGCTGCAGTCATAACAGATGGGTAGAATCCCAAAGCTAAAAAGGGGTGGCAGGCACTAAGTGGAACTAGGAGGAGCAAGGATGCCCTGCAAGACTGCTGTGGCAAAGCCCGCTCTAGATTTAGAGTATAGTGGAAGGTGATAGTGCTTGGAGAAAGTGTGTACAGAACTCCAAGTGGCTGCTTCCAAAAAATCCTTGGTAGGAACCCCCCTGAGGAAAGCTGCAGAGGTAGCTGTGGCCCTTGTGGAGTGAGATCTGATGCTTGTAGGTACAGTTTTACCATGAAATGAGTAACAAGTGTATGCAGTGGGCTATCCATTTTGAGATTGTCTGTTTGGAAATGGCCTTTCCTTGAGCACCTGTAGCATAGGACACAAAATGTTGCTCTGATTTTCTGAATGGCTTTGTCCTGTCCAAATAACAAAGTTGTCTGTGAATGTCCAAGGAATGCAGTAGTCTTTCCCCTTTGTTTTGTGGGTTAGGATAAAAGGTAGGTAAGTGGATAGTCTGATTTAAGGCTACACTGGATACTACCTGTGGCATAAAGGAAGAGTTGGTTCGTAAGGAAACTCTGTCCTGATGGAAAATGATGAAAGGTTGCACAGCCATGAGGGCTTGTAGTTCCGAAACCCTGCTTGCTGAGGTGATAGCCAGAAGGAAGGCTGTTTTCCATGATAAATATTGCAGATCTGTTGAAGCAGCTGGCTCAAATGGAGGCAGGGTCAGTTTTTCTAAAATGAAGTTGAGGTCCCAAATAGGTACTGGTGGCTTCCTTGGGGGTTTTATATTCTTAGTTCCACTGGTGGCTTCCTTGGGGGTTTTATATTCTTAGCCCCTCTGAGGAACTGTCTTAAGAGAGGATGTGAGAATAAAGGAGGATCAGTGTTGTATTGTGCAGAAATGGCTGAAGCATGGATCTTGATGGAGGAGAAGGAAAGTCCACTGTTTAACATCTCAACTAGGTACTGTAATATTTGAGGTAAATTTCATACCCAAGGATTCTGGCCCTTTTTCTGATTCCAGGCACAAAACCATTTCCATTTGGCAGAGTAAGCTTTTCTAGTAGAAGGCCTTCTGGCCTCCAAGATGACATCCTGCACCTCCTTGGAGAAGAGGGTCTGTTGGGAAATCAAGGAATCCTCCATGCGGCTAGATTGAGGGTTTTCAGCTGACTGAAGAGTTTTGAAGTTGTGCTGGGTCAACAGAAGAGGCACTAGAGGCAGGATCCATGGTGGGGAATGCGTCAGGCTCCTCAGGAGTGGATACCAGTGTTGTCTTGGCCAGTCCGGAGCAATGAGAATCATCTTTGGCCTGTCTGCTCTGGCTTTTAATAGAACTTTGGGCAGCAGAGGAAGAGGAGGAAAGGCAATAAACTGTCAATGTTGTCCAACTGAAAGAAAGTGCATCCACTTTCCAGGTCTGTGGATGATAGGTCCTTGAGCAAAATTTTTCCAGTTGGTAATTTCTGTGGGTAGCAAAGAGATCTACATCTGGCCTTCCCCATGCCTGGATTATCTTTGCGAAAACCTTAGGATGCAACTTCCATTCGTGTGGATCCGTCATATTTCTGCTTAGGTTGTCTGCCAGTGTGTTTTCCTTGCCTGGCAGGAATTGTGCTTGAAGTTGGATTTGTAATTCCAGAGCAGTGTTCCAAAGAGACATGGCTAGTCTGCACAGGGGGTATGAATGAGTTCCTCCCTGTTTATGTACCACATCACTGTGGTGTTGTCTGTCCTTATCAATAGCTGGCCTGGATGCAGTAGGTCTTTGAAGGCCATAATAGCAATTTGTACTGCTATCATTTCCTTTTGATTGATGTGTAGGTGCTTTTCTTTTTGGGACCATTTGCCCTGAATGCACTGATCTGTCATGTGCGCCCCCCCCCCCAGGCGTAGTCCGAGGTGTCTGTTGTGATAATTTGATTTGCTTGAGGCATGCAGAAGGGGAGACCTATGTTTCTTTGGCATGCTTGAGCCCACCACAAAAATTCCTTTTGAAGACATGGAATGAGTGTTATAACTGTTTCCAAACTGTGGCTGTGTTGAGACCATAGGTTTAGGTACCATTGAAGTTTCCTCATATGCAGCTTTGCACATGGGATTAGAAGGATGCAAGATGCCATGAATCCCAGAGCCTGCAGGACTTTCCTTGCAGTCAGCCTGGTGAAGGTTGCCATTTTTCTGAAGTATTGAGATAGTTGCCCTTGTTTCTCTGGCGTGAGGTAGGCCCATCTGGGTGCTTGTATTCAAGCTGGCACCCAGGAAAATTATTGCTTGAGAGGGTATTAGTTTTGATTTCTTTTTGTTGACTGTATATCCCAGAAAGTTCAACAACTTTATTACAAATGCCAGGTGTTTTAGAAGTATGTGCTTGCTGTCCGCTTGGATCAGGCAGTCGTCCAGATACAGGTATATTTGTATCCCTTGAAGTCTACAGAAGGCAATTACTGATGCCAGGCATTTCGTACACTCTGGGCACAGTAGATAGCCAAAGGGCAATGCAGAGAATTGATAATGGGTTGAACCTGCAAGAAATCTGAGGTATCTTCTGCAATCTTGTCTGATTGGATCTCAAGGAGGCATACCTGCATGTCCCTATGTTACCAGCCAAGACTCCTTGCCCATCAAGGGAAGAAGCTGCTGTAATGTGAGCATCTTGAATTTTGGTACAAGTAAATATGTGTTTAGGATGGATAGGTCCAAAATAGGTCTCTATTCCTGGTACCAAGGAAGGACAAAGATTGGTCTGCAATAAAAACCTTAACCCTGTTCTTGTGCAGGTACCTCTTGAATAGCTTTCATGTCCATGAGAGCTGAAATTTGTTTTTGTGCCTCTGCCCTTTGATTTTGTGGCAGGTTTGGCATGCCTCATTTTTGGAAGGGTGTGAAAGTGGAATCTGTAGCCTCTGTCTATAATGTCCAGGATCCATTTGTCTTTTATGACATGCCAATTTTTTTGAAAATGCCAGTTTTCCGCCTAAAGGTGCTGCCATTAAAGCTTTGCTTGGCATGCAAAGGGGAAAGTCATTGTGTCTGCTTTCTGAATGGCTGTGATCTATCCTCTCCACCTCTTGGTGTAGGTGCTTGCCATTGTCTAGCTCTGAATGATCCTTGAGATTGCCCTCTACCCCTCGGGCACCTGTATCTACCACTGAGGTCTGTCCATGGCTGGAAAGGACCAATTTTTTGAAGGCCAATTTCTGCTGAAATGTGGAGGTTGTACCTGTAGGAAATCTTTCACTGTTTGCATTGATCTTGCCTTTTCCTCCATTTTCTTTAATACCTCCTCAGCTTCAACACCAAACAATAAATCTTTTTGAAGAGGTGCATCTAGCAATTTAGCTTTGACATGATCTGGTAAGGTTTGCTCTTTGAGCCAAGCATGTCTACGTATGACAGACCCTGTAACAGCAGCTCTACACGAGGCCTCTAAAGCATCAAAACCACATTGCAAGGTATGTTTACCTACTTGCTCTGCACTATGCAACAAATCCCGCAACTCCTTGAAGTCTGGTTGTTCAGGTTGTGTCATTTTGCTTTTCAACAGATAACACAAACTGTTGATACTTTAACATATGGAACTGACAGTTTAATGCCCTCATGGTTAAAGTGGCCGAGGTGTATACCTTTTTCCCCACCTTTCTAAAGCTCTGGAATCTCTCTCTGAAGGTAATGGGTTTTTGGCAGTAGAGGCCTCAATTCCCTTGGGACCCTGTGAAATAGTTCCTGGGTCAGCAGCATGGCTTTTGTATAGGAATTGGTGTGAATCAGGAACCCGGTAATACCGGTCAGGTTTAACAGGAGCTGGAGGTAAAGAATCTGGGTTAAGGCTGGCCTCTGTGTACACATCATCTAGTATGTCCAAGACAGGAGGGATAGCCAGAGGCCTGTGCTGAGGAAGCAAGAGAAAATCCCGGAGCCTTTTCTTGGAATCTGAGTAATCTTGGCCTTCACAGTGGAAGTGTTCCCTCAAGATATGTAAGGTTTCCCCAAAGGAATAGACCTCAGGGGGGGGGGAAACAGAGGGAATGGACTCCTCAGCATCAGAATCTTCAAAAGGGGAATATGAATATTCCTGGTCCTCAGAATGTTCTGAGGTAATAGAAGCCTGGTCTGAGGAAGGGTAGTCTTCCTCCATTCTGGGCCTTTTGTCAGAGGGGGGTTGAGAACCCCTGAGTAATCAAATCCTCAGCCATTTTGAGCATCTGTTTTTTAGGCATGGGGCCTTGAGAGGGGCTCTGTGGAGCTTGTCTTTTAGTTTTCATGGCTGCTTTAGATTTTGTGAAAGCTTTAATGGAAAAGGAGGAAGGCCTGAAGACACCTTGAGAGGTGGCAGGCCTGTCTAAACTCTGAGTTTCTCCGCCAAGAGTGGCGTCGGTATCTGTAGTCTGGGTTGGGACCGAGGAGCCTGCAACCTCGGGCACAGAAGACACCACTAAAGAAGTGTCATCGGTACTCCGGGGCTGCGTAGGCGCTTCGCTGAGAACCGGAGTACCTGTAGCTGGCTTTAGCGTGGTGTCGGTAGAAGTCGCGGACCTCGTGTGTCAGTCCCTATCTTTTACTCAAAACTTGAGTCGGAGTATCCGACGACATAATGTAATTAAATTTTTTACCAAAATAGTGTTGGGTGAACTCCGCCCGGTGCTTAATAGTGCGTTTGTTGAATCTAGCACAAAAACAACAGGCCGAGACGTCGTGGTCTGGGCCTAAGCAAGGAATGCAGAAGGAATGGAAATCCTTATGCGGTATTTGCTTCCCACATGAAATGCAATTATTAACTTTGTCTGACATCGGTCTGAAGCAAGAAAAGTTTCCCCAACGGGGTACTTAGCTTTCAAGAAGACTTCGGCTGAAAAAATTTCGTAAATCTCAGGAGCTGGCCGACTGGCACTTGCGAACTGCTTCTGCTTCGGGCACCGCGCGGCAAGAAAGACTGGAGAAAATGGCATCGGCTGGTTCTTTTATACCCCTGCCGCACTGACGTCAGGGAAGAAGCGATGACATCCGACACCGGACCTAGACTTTGGAATTCGGCCGACCGAGGACCCACCTGACGGCAGGACAACACATCTGTTATGACTGCAGCTGTATGCACGATGAACATCAGTGAAACATGAACATCTAGGAGTTTTGAGAGAAAAACTTACAAAATACTCCAAAAATTGAAAAATACAATGCTTAGTGTTTCACTGAGCTCTCCAGCTACTATATGACTGTGCAGCAAACAAGATCTGAGGTAACTGGGAGAATGGTATTGTGGGTAGCAGCTTGGCTCAAGAGTGTTTGGTGTACGCGAGCTTGGTATTACGGCAACTCAGTTCCAAGGGCTCGGAACCAAATCCATCAGTGATGAATAGGAAGATTAACAACTTCTGATCTTGCATTTTTGGGGGGACTGGATTTACAGTATTGGTGTGTTCTTTTGCAGGATTACTTCCCTTTCTAATTTCTATATCTTGATTAGCAATACTATTCTCCCAACTGCTTGTCTACACCCACTCTTTCCCAACACTACCCTCACAGCTGCTTCTCTGACCCACTCATTCCCAAAGGTAAAGAACTTATCACCCCTTCTGTTCCTCTGGGACACTAACCAAAAAAAGACAGCACCAGTGGTCCTCCACATTAGGAATCAGATCCCCTATATATACACCCTCACAATAGTTTAAGCTCCACCACAGTGGCACCAATGTCTCCAGTCATGACACCATCTTCCACTCATGGATAAGCCAACTGAAATCAGCTGCTCACTCTAGTCCTCCTACCAAACCCCTCCAGCATCCAAGGCCACTAGTCCCACAAGTTTCTGGGGCAGAAAACAGCTTTCATCCTGCTACGCCCCATGGCAGGGCTCCAGTATTACTTCTTGAACTGCAGCAAAGTAATGACAACTACCCAAGAGGACTGCTGAGACAACTCACAGCATTGCTGTATCCTCCTCTACAAAAGACTGGATGGCCAGCCTCTCTCTTTGGCATTCTCCATTTTGTGTCCAATTTTTTATTTATTTTTTTAAGGCTGTACATCAGAAAATTCTGGTAAGTTTTGGAAGCCTCTTGGTAATCTCCAGTGCTGTGGAGGAACAAGGAGGTGGATGGGGGTCACACTCTGGGCATTCATTTCTGTCCAAATCTCAGCTGCCAATTCCTTCAAACCAATAATCTCAAAACTAATGCCCAGACAATTTCACTTTCAATGTTAATAATTCTCAATGTAAAAATGTAAAAGATGTATACAGTATTTGAACTGTTGGTATTACCTTCTATGCAGTGTGGCAGTCTATACTTCGGACTAGTGTCAATTTCTGATATTTACTCTATTGTAATTGTACATTACGCTGTATTGTGTGCTTTTCTTGTATCTACTGGTTACATATGTGGAGCTTTTCTCCCCAGGCCTGCACTGAAAATGGGTTCACCTATGCCCAGTGGACCATCCCGGTAAACAAATGCAATAAATAAAATAAGAAATTATTTGTCTCAATGACACTTCAATGCTGAAACAGTAAGTGAGAAGAAGATTGAAGACCTGAATGTTCCAAAAGGACAATCTGACAACAGAAGGGGAAAAACTCGGTTGAACCAGTTCTAAAAAGATAAAAGTTGAATGAATAAAAACGATTATGAGCTTTATTCAAGTCAGGGTCATGTTAAGGCCCAGATCCCATCCTGGCAGCCTATACCAACACACACAAACCAAGCAAATCTATGGGTAAAACAGATGACTGCTAACTCACCTACTACACTTGGAGATGTGATATAATCCAGAGCAATTGTCTAAAAATCCAATGCAACAGGAAGGAATATGCACACACTGCACAGAAAGCACTGCAGTTAAAAACTGAACTAAATAGAAAAATGTTAACTGCTGCAGCATTTAAAATGACAAAATCTATGTAAACTAAGACTTTGATCTAAAAGTAATGGGATTCCAAGGTCTTCCAGCAAGAGGTGAATTCTATGAAAGCAGAGCAGGGTAACATTGGATGCTATACTAGCTAGCTTCTAGGAGGCTTTGTAAACATTTGATTAACTTGCTTCCCATTGCTGTTGTACTTCAACCCTTTCGTGTAGCTGTGCTCTTTACTACAAAATATTAGTCTGTATGGCTGGTGGAGGTGGGGGCTGGTCTCTCCCAGACCTTTCTACCTTACCAACCACCAGGATTTAGTTTCTTTTAGAATAACCCCCTGCCTGATCACATCAGCCCCCCCCCGCCATTTCCATTACATGGTGCAGTGCTTCCTGGTTATATTCATTAGCATGCCAAATTCTATTGCTATCCAGGGCATGCAACCTTGCCTGTGTCACCCAGCACTGCAGTACACTTTAAAGCATAAAACATTTTCCAACCAGGGATTTGAAGAGCAGCGAAATCAACTCTGCCTAATGATTTTAAAATAAACAGAAATGTGACCAGTACACAGTATATATGCACCCCATTTGAATCACAGCTGCATTACTCATCCCAGCCTGACCTGTCTGCCCTCCAGGAGGTAGGAGCAAATTAAGTACAGTGATTATGGACTGATCTGTCTTGTAAATTATGAATCTACAAAAGCCAGACAAACCATTTGGATAGCATGCATCCTACTCAGTAGTACAATGTGTATCAAAATCAAATATCTAGTAAGCATACAGGTGGAGGTGCACCATTAAGGAAAATGTTATAGAAACACTAGTTATAAGCTTCGTAAAATTTCTGAATAAGCAGTCATCTGGCTTAGTTTGTGAATGCCAATTAAGTTACATTTATAGCCCTGATACTCGACAAGTTCTCTACTGAAAGAGCTGCAATATGAAAGCTCAATTACTGGAGATTTTAACCTTTACCAAGAAGGGGAATCTACCTAGCATACTCCACTTTTCAAGATTATGACTTTAGTCAAACTGTCTCTGAACCAAAAACACAGATTCTGGTACATTGTCTATATGCTCGGGTTATACAAACAACCCATCTACACTCCTTAAGCCACTAACCAACCACCCATCTAGATCCCTAAAATTAACAGTGGATCTGCCCCTATTCAATTACCACTAGTCAGTTGCACTGTAGTATTTTGCTATATAAAACAAAATCATCCTGTACACATCCTTACACCAGGGTACTAAATGCAGCCACTGGTGTGATTGCCCACATGCAGACTAGTCACTCTGTCATCTCACAAAGTGTCTAATGAAGCAGTGCCACATATAAACAATTACTGACTTCAGTAGCTGGGTTAGACCCACTAGGTTAAGTGATTTCAGGGAGACCTGGGGTGGCATTCATACTGGACTAGAGAAAATTTTGTCAGAGCACCAGGAAACTTATTTTTTCTTCAATTAAGTGCTATGGGATATTTTACATCAGTCTGAGCAACCATCAATGTAGGTAGGTAAGCTTCTGTTTAAGAAGTCTTACCCAAAGGACAAAACATCTTCCTACTGTCAAAATCAGCCCTACATTAACAAAAGGGGAAAGCAAAAGGGCAATCTAACACCCAGCATTAGAAAACGTTGCTTCTTACAAAGCATCCTGACAAAATATAAGTGTGCCTCTAGACCTGCTGACTATGTAAACTCCTGTAATAACTTCAACAATGCAGCAAAAGTACCATTCTTGAAGCAAGGACAGGTCATCCCTGCTTTAAAACTGTTTTCAATATGAAATAAATGGCCTAACACGAAAGTGTAGTATGCTCAGAAAACTTCTCTCAACATTAATGTTCCATATTCAAATCAACATCAACGAGCTGAAACATTTGCAACAGTAATGAACCCTACCTTTCAAAAATAAACAATCCTATCTAAACCTCTGCATACAGTATCTTTGATTCAATTTTAAATTTTGCAAATTACTGTCACTGAAGTACTCACATGTGAAACCTGGTCAGATTATCAAAAGTAACAGCAGCTTCCTTGGATTCTAAGGTTTGTAAAAATAATTATGCTGGAAGAGAACTCTACTTCTTTCCTGACCTGGGATCTTAAATGTCTGAATTCAAGTAGTCAGAAGAGAAGCAATCTGAATGAATATGCCCAGACAAGCACCTATGACCTCCATACTCATCGTAGGTGTGAGACGCAATTTGTCTTAAATTACAGTGATGCCTAGATGGATGCACAATTTGAGCAAGTAATCCCTTCCCTGTACGAGTTCATGCCTGGTTGGGGTAGTTAGGAGCCAGTTGTCTTAGCATGGAAAGTCTCAAGTGAGCTGTTACCACTGCCATGCATTTGGTGAACACCATTGGAGGGGGGGTGAGACCAAAGTGCAGTGTTCTGAACTGGTAATGACTGGCTCCTGGACAGAGTGCAAATATCTTCTGGCACACCTGTTCATTTTCATGTGATAACGCACATCCTGAAGATCTGCAAAAATGGAAACAAAGTGCTTGATAGTAGTGGCAAAGTGGACTGAAGTGTGACCACCCAAAAAGTACAATTTTGCACCTACCATAAATGTAGATGTTAAGAGTGTATACACTGCTGCAGTCATTACACTTGGGTTATCCTGCCGTCAGGCAGTTCCCCAGTCGGCCTGAGTTCCAAAGTCTTAGTCCAGCGTCGGTTGCAGTCACCTCCTCCCTAACGTCAGTGCGACAGGGGTATATAAGATGCAACAGACGCCATTTTCTTCAGTTTTTCTTGCCCCAGATGACAGGTGCCCCCAAAAAGGTAGGCTATTCCAATTGCTAATAAAACATACATAAGTAAAGCAAAGCAATCAACAACTTTCAGATACCTATAAGGCCCTGCAGTACTGCAGTGGTGAAGCCAGCTCTGGATTTAGAGTATAGAGGCAGATGGTAGTGCTTGGTGAGGGTATGTACAGAACTCAAGTTGCTGCTTCCAAAATGTCCTTGGCAGGTACTCCTCTGAGGTAGGCAGTTGAAGTGGCTGTTGCCCTGGTGGAGTGAGATCTAATACTGTTAGGTACAGGTTTTCCATGGTGTGTATAGCAGAAACGTATAGTGTCCTGTCTGTTTTGAAATTGCTTTTCCCTGTGCTCCTGCAGCATATGCTACCAATAATTGCTCAGATTTTCTGAAAGCTTTGGTTTTGTCCAAGTAGAAGCATAACTGCGTATGTCCAAAGAATGCAGTAGTCTATCCCCTTTATTCTGTGGATTTGGATAAAAAGTTGGCAAGTGGATAGTTTGGTTGAGAGCCACACTTGATACCACCTTTGGCATAAAAGTAGGGTTAGTTCTTGAAGATACCCTGTCTTGGTGGAAAATGACAAATGGTTCCACTGCCATTAGTGCCTGTAACTCTGAAACTCTTCGTGCTGATGTTATTGCCAGGAGTAGAGCAGTTTTCCAAGAAATATATTTTAAATCTGCTGTGTTTTGCTGGCTCAAAAGGAGGCAAAGTTAATTTTTCCAACACGAAGTTGAGGTCCCAAGTTGGAGTAGGTGCTCTACGGGGCAGTCTTATGTTTTTAGCCCCTCTGAGGTACTGTTTTAGCAAAGGATTAGAGAAAATTGGTGGATCTGTGTTGTAATGAGCAGAGATGGCAGAGACATGGATCTTGATGGATGAAAAGGAGAGGCCTTTGTCCAGCATCTCAGTTAAATATTGTAGTATCGGAGGAATATTTGGGACAAGAGGGTCAAGGCTGTGAGCCTGGTTGCAGGCACAGAATCTCTTCCATTTATCAGAATAGGCTTTCCTGGTACTAGGCCTTCTGCCTCCAGAATGACATCCATAACAGCTTTGGAGAGGGGCATTGCTTGCTTGACTAGGTAATCTTCCATGCAGCCAGGTTTAAAGTCTTTAGCTGGCTGTGAAGTATCTGATTGTTGTGCTGAGTCAGAAGATGTGGTATTTGAGGCAAAATCCCGGGTGGTCCTTGTGCTAAGTTCTTCAAGATTGGGTACCAGTGCTGGCATGGCCAGTCTGGTGCAATCAGGATCATGTTTGGCTCTTCCTGCCTGGCTTTGATGAGTACCTTTGGAAGGAGAGGCAGTGATGGGAAAGCATATATTTGCAAGTTTTTCCAGCTGAATGAGAGGGCATCCACTTTCCATGCTTGTGGATGGTAAGTCCTTGTGCAGAATTTCTGTAGCTGGCAGTTCATTGGGGATGCAAACAGATCTATGTCCGGGTTCCACCATTTCTGTGTTGTCATTCTGAATATTTGTTGATTCAACTCCCATTCCTGGGGATCCATGATGTTTCTGTTTAAGTCGTCTGCCAGTGTGTTTTTCTCTCCTGGCAGAATTGTGCTTGCAGATTAACTTGATAGTTTAGAGCAGTGTTCCACAAGGTCATGGCTTGTCTGCACAGGGGATAAGAGTGCATGCCCCCTTGTTTATGTACCACATAGCTGTGGTGTTGTCTGTCTTTAATAGTAGTTGTCCTGGATATAGCAGGCCCTTGAAGGCTATTAGGGCATTTTGTACAGCTAGCATCTCTTTTTGATTGATGTGAAGATGCCTTTGTTCTGCGGGCCACCTGCCCTGAATACATTTTCCTGCCATGTGTGCT
The DNA here is from genome assembly GCF_019279795.1 of Protopterus annectens. NCBI lineage: Eukaryota > Metazoa > Chordata > Ceratodontiformes > Protopteridae > Protopterus > Protopterus annectens. Next base: position 371,489,330 of record NC_056734.1, on the reverse strand, counting down.
CCCCAGGCGTAATCCAATGCATCTGTTGTCAGTGTTTGCCTGGCTGTGGGTTAAGTAAAAGGCTATCCCTTGTTGAGGTGACAAGCTTGCGCCCACCATCGAAACTCCTGTTGCAGGCAAGGAATTAGTGGTACAACTGTTTCCAAACTTTGACAGTGTTGAGACCAGACACTCTTTAGGTACCATTGTAGTTTCCTCATATGCAGCCTGGCATATAGAATTAGTAGTATGCAAGATGCCATGTAACCCAAGGCCTGCAGAATTTTTCTTGCAGGGAGATAGGTTCTTGTTGCCATCAATTGAAAATATTGAGGCAGATGTCCTTGCTTGTCTGGTGTGAGATAAGCCATCTGGGTCGTTGTATTCAAGCTGGCACCCAGGAATATTACCTCTTGTGAAGGCACTAGTTTTGATTTATTTTAGTTTACTGTGTACCCTAAGCAACTTAACTGTTTTACAAATGCCAGATGCTGTAGAAGAATGTCCTTGCTCTCTGCTTGAATCAGGCAGTCGTCCAGGTATGGATAAATTTGAAATCCTTGTCTGCAAAATGCAATTACTGGTGCCTGGGCGCAGTAGATAAGCCAAAGGGCAGTGCAGAGAATTGATAGTGCATTGAACCAGCTATGAATCTGAGGTATCTTCTGCAGTTTTGTCTGATAAGGATATGCAGGTATGCCTCCTTGAGGTCCAATGTTACGAGCCAAGCTTTCTTGCCCAGCATGGGAAGAAGCTGCTGTAGTGTCAACATTTTGAATTTCGGAACATCCAGGTAAGTGTTTAGAGAAGAAAGATCCAGAATGGGCCTCCAGGCTTTGTCCTTTCTGGGAACCAGAAAGAGTTCTGAGTAAAATCCTTGTCCTTGCTCCTGTGGTGGTACCTTTTGAATAGCTCATGTCCATAAGTGCTGCAATTTTTTTTTGAGCCTCTGCCCATTGATTTGGTGGCAGGTTTGGCATTCCTTTTAACCTTGGCAGAGTGTGAAAGTGGAACCTGTAACCTTGAGATACAATGTTGAGAACCCGTTTGTCTTTGGTGATCATATGCCAATTGTGATAGAAAAGTGCCAGTTTTCCTCCCAAGGGGGCTGCCAAGAGAGAGCTGTTTGGCAGCTGTAGTGGGAAGTCATTGGGGCTGTTTTTTATAAGGTTGTGACCTGTCTTCCCCTTCTTTCTGGCCTGATGCACCCCACTGTCGAGACCTTGTGGTTGACCTCTGCCTCTTGGATGTCTGTATCTGACCCTTTGGGGTCTGTCTGAAGCTGGAAAGGACCAATTTTTTTGTTGGACAATTTCTGCTAAATCGAGGAGGCTGAACATGTAGAAATCCTTCACTGTTTGCATAGATTTTTGCCTTATCCTCCATTTTCTTTAATACCTCTGCCTTTCCAAACACATCCTGCTGTAATGGTGCATCCAATAGTTTTGCTTTAACATGATCTGGTAACGTATGTTCTTTTAACCAAGCATGTCCTCTAATGACAGAACCTGTAACAGCTGCTCTACAGAAGGCCTCTAAAGAATCAAAACCACATTGCAAAGTGCGTTTTTCCCACTTGTTCAGCTGCATGCAATAAATCCTGCATTTCCTTTAAATTAGGAGGATCTGAATCTGGAAGCATTTTTTGTTTCAACTGAGACATCAGAAACTGCTGATATTTTAACATGTGAAACTGGCAATTTAAGGCCCTCATTGCTAAAGTTGCAGACGTACATACTTTCTTCCCCCATCTGTCCAATGCTCTGGAATCTCCATCAGAGGGGACTGGATTATTTGCTGATGAGGCCTTAACCCCTTTGGGTCCCTGAGAAATAGTTTCAGGGTCGGCAACAGGGACTCTAGTATCAGTCAGGCTTAACTAGGGCTGGAGGTAAAGAATCAGGATTTAAGCTGGATTCAGTACACACATCATCCACTATAACACTGCCGGAATAGCACGGGGTCTGTGTTGAGGTAATAAAAGGAAGTCTGAGCCTTTTCTTGGATTCCGAGTAATCCTGGCCTTCCCAATGGAAATGTTCCCTCATGGTATGCAAGGTTTCACCAAAGGAGTAGTCCTCGGGTGGAGAGGCTGATGGAATTGATTCCTCAGCATCAGAATCCTCATAAGGGGGGTAAGGAGTATCCTAGGTCTGAGGATGAATCTGAAGAGATGGATACCTGGTCGGATGAGACAGTCTGCATCCAGTCTAGGCCTTTCATCAGGAGGGGGATGGGAGCCCCTGATCAGAGTGATTAAGTATTCGACCATTTTCAGCATTTGTTTCTTAGGCATGGAGGCCTGTCCTGGAGAATGCTGAATTTGTTTCTTTGTTTTTAAAGTAGGTTTAGACTTGGCAGAAGATGTAATGCTTAACTGGGTAGGTCTGAAAACACCCTCTGAGGCTGCGGGTTGTTCAGCTACTCCAGATCCCTCTGAAGGGGTAGTTTCGGTAGTCTGAATAACTTGTGCATCCGAAGGCCCAGCCATCTCCATGTGGGAGTCAGAGGCGGCCTGTGGTTCTACAGAAACTGTCATCAGGGGCTGCGAAGGTGCCTCACTGAAAACTGGAGAACCGGCAACTGGCCTAGAAGAGGCTTCATAATCAGTTTTGGGCCTCTGATGCCTATCCTCGTCTTTGCGCTTTTTATGTATTCCGGTCGGAAGTTCCGACGGCATGGTACAATTGAATTTTCTGTCAAAATAATGTCAGGCAAAATCAAACCGACATTTAATAGTGCGCTTATTAAACCTAACACAAAACCAACAACCAGTGACATCATGGTCTGGGCCTAGGCATGGGATACAATAAGAATGGAAATCCTTATGAGGTATTTGCTTCCCACAAGAAATACAGTTATTAACTTTTACTGACATCGGTCTGAGGCAAGAAAAAGTTTCCCCAACGGGGTACTTAGCTTTGTAGAGGACTTCGGTTCTGGATTCGGAATGAAAAATCTCAGGAGTCAGCCAACCGGCACTTGCTAACTGCTTTTGCTTTGGGCACCGCGCAGCAAGAAAGACTGAAGAAAATGGCGTTGGCTGCATCTTATATACCCCTGTCGCACTGACGTCAGGGAGGAGGGGACAGCAACCAACGCCGGACCAAGACTTTGGAACTCAGGCTGACTGGGGAACCGCCTGATGGCAGGATAACCCAAGTGTAATGACTGCAGCAGTGTAACACAATGAACATTCTTAAATATTGTACAAATTGATTTAGTTTACTGAGATCCAGAATTGGTCTCAAAATCACCTGCCTCTTTTGGTACCAAGAGGAATCAACCTCTCTGGTCTTGGGGGACCTCCTGGATGAATTTTTTTCATAGCAGCTTTATTTCCAATCCTGCTGCCCCCCCCCCCCTCTGATTTAGTGGAACAATGGGGATTTTCATTTTTGTAAGGAGAACTTGCAGAAAAGTTATGTTAACTTCTAGATATGATTCTTTGAACCCAGAAATTTTTGTTATAGCCAATTTCTCTGGTGCAGACACAAACATCCCCTGACTGCCTCCAGAGGGTAACAGTTGGGCCTCCTTTCAGAAACACTGGTAGGGCTTATCTGAGAAGGAATCCCAGAAGCCCTGGTTTTGCAGGCCACCTCTGAGAGGATGGCATCTTCCACTCAAATTTCCCCATGTGCTTCTGGGAGAACCATCTCCACAGAAGTCTTGAAAAGGACCTGGGATTTGTGAAACCACATTTTCCTATCACCTCGTAGATTCCTCGAGAAACATCTTTAAGGACTTGAAAAACATATGGCCACAGCAAAGTATATTTCCCTATTACTCACACTTCTAGAGTCTCTCCCCTTTACCTTGAGGCTGAACAAGGAAGATCTGTTAAAAGGCACACTGATGAAAGAGCTCTGAAAGAAAAAAAATTCACAGTTGCATCCAGACAAGTCTCCAAATGCTTATGCCTGAGCCTGCCACCTGGGAGGCACCTTCCACTGCATGGGAGATCAACCTCTTGGACGCATTAGAAATAGACTGGAGGGTGGCCAGTTGAGAGGAGATTCTATTGTGATTCGGCAGATATGGTCCAAGAAAGGGATTTGGAAAGCACTCTGGTCATAGCTTTGCACTCTTGTAAAATGTGCCAGATAATTCAGCGATCGGATAGCAAAGGTTGCTGAAGCAACACTGGCTTACCAAAATCTGTCCAAAGCCCTGGACTCCGGTAGGACAGACAGAAGAACTCTGTTCTGCAAACTGTTAGTGGCTGCAACAACCAGGAGTCTTCTGCTCTAATGCACTCAGTCCACACCTGGCAATAAAAAAAAAAAAAAACCAGGATTTAAGAGGTCATCAGCCAGGGGAGTCACCCAAGAAGTAAATGGGTTAGACCTGAAAGCCTCCAGGAACACAGATTCCTCCTAGGAGTGGGCAGTAGAGGTCCAGCCACCTTTTTATGTTTTAGGAACTCTAGGATGTCTCCAAAGGAGACGTCTTCAGATGGATATCTGGGGACCCCTCCCATTCAAAGAATCAGTGCCTGATGAGATTCAAGGCAGGAATCTAGATGTTGCCTCTTCCACATTCTCTTCTGAGGGACAACCTCACTAGTGTTCGGTACTGGAAGAAATGATGTCCTGAGAGACTGACAGAAGACTAGACCAGACTGGCTATCACAGAGGAATGGATGGACAAGGCTCAGGAGCAGAGAACTAGAGGCAACAAAGTTGTCTGATCCAAGGGGGGCAAAGTAAAAGCCCCCTCCACAACCTCAAAGGCAGAATTCGTAAGAGAAACAGAAGGCGGCAAAGGAGCTGGCAGTTACTAAACAGGCTGCGCCTGCAACCCCTCCAGCACTCCACCCAAAGAGGCAGCTGGATCCGAGCTGCCACTGCCAAAGCCCCAAGGGGAAGAAAACACTCAGTTTTGGAGTCTATCCCAATCTCACAGAACAGACGTTTCTGCTCCAAAAGGCCTGGAGGCAGGTGACTCAGGGAAGCCAGAGTCAAACACTCATCAGATCCAATGAGGACACCCCCCCCCCAATAGGTCTCAGATCAAAGGGTTCCGAAATGGTGGGTTGATCAGAGAAAGTGATACCAAGGGGGAAATGGACAAAAATCAATCTGGAGCTGCATTCTGAGACTTCTTCATCCTTTCCAAATCAGCTTCTTAAAGATGCAAGAGATGTAGAGGATGGACTCCTGGAATTACTAAAGGGAGATCCCTAAAGGAAAGGTGGAGAGCACTGAAGGAAACAAATCTGGTAGAACTGCAACTCTTAAATCTGGTTGTTCTGGTTGTGTCATCTTGCTTTTCAACTGAGATATCAAAAACTGTTGATACTTTAACATATGGAACTGACAGTTTAATGCCCTCATGGTTAAAGTGGCCGAGGTGTACACCTTTTTCCCCCCACCTTTCTAAAGCTCTGGAATCTCTCTGAAGGTAATGGGTTTGTAGCAGTAGAGGCCTTAATTCCCTTGGGACCCTGTGAAATAGTTTCTGGGTCAGCAGCATGGCTTTTATATAGGAACTGGTGAGAATCAGGAACCCGGTAATACCTGTCTGGTTTAACAGGAGCTGGAGGCAAAGAATCAGGATTAAGGCTGGCTTCTGTGTACACATCATCCAATATATCTAAAACAGAAGGGATAGCCAGAGGCCTATGCTGGGGTGCAGAAGAAATTCCCCTGAGCCTTTTCTTGGAATCTGAGTAATCTTGGCCTTCCCAGTGAAAGTGTTCTCTCAATGTATGCAGGGTTTCCCCAAAAGAGAAGTCCTCAGAGGGGAGACTGAGGGAATAGACTCCTTTGCATCAGAGTCTTTGAATGGAGAATAGGCATAATCCTGGTCCTCAGAGTTCCAAGGTAATAGAAGCTTGATCTGAGGAAGGGTGGTCTTCCTCTAATCTGGGCCTTTTGTCAGAGGGGGGTTGAGAACCCCTGATAAGAGTAATCAAGTCCTCAGCCATTTTAAGCATCTGTTTTTTAGGCATGGTGCCTTGAGAGGGTGTCTGAGGAACCTGTTTTTTGGGTTTCATGGCTGTTTTAGATTTAGTGAAGGCTTTAATAGAGAAGGAGGAAGGCCTGAAGACCCCCTGAGAAATGGCAGGCCTGTCTAAATTCTGAGTTTCCCCGCCAGGAGTGGCGTCGGTATCTGTAGTAAGAATGGGGGCGGAGGAGCCTGCGACCTCAGGTACTGAAGACACAGGTAATGCATTGTCATCGGTACTCAGGGGCTGCGTAGGCACCTCGCTGAGTACTGGAGAACCGGTAGTCGGCCTTAGCGTGGTTTCAGTAGGTGGTGCGGACCTCGTATGTCGGTCCTTATCTTTGTGTTTTTTGCTCAAAACTGGAGTCGGACTATCCGACGACATAATATAATAAACATTTTTGCCAAAAAAGTGAAGGGCGAACTCTGCCCGATGCTTAATAGTGCGTTTGTTGAATCTAGCACAAAAACGGCAGGCCAAGACGTCGTGGTCTGGGCCTAAGCAAGGTATACAGAAAGAGTGGAAATCCTTATGCGGTATTTGCTTCCCACATGAAATGCAATTATTAACTTTGTCTGACATCGGTCTGAGGCAAGAAAAGTTTCCCCAACGCGGTACTTAGCTTTCAAGACGACTTCAACTGAAATACTTTCGTAAATCTCAGGAGCTGGCCAACTGGCACTTGCAAACTACTTCTGCTTCGGGCACCGTGCGGCAAGAAAGACTGGAGAAAATGGCGTCGGCTGCCTCTTATACCCCTGCCTATATAGACGCCGGACCTAGACTTTGGAATTCGGCCGACCGAGGACTCGCCTGACAGCAGGATAACCCATCTGTTATGACTGCAGCTGTATGCACGATGAACATCTGACAAGGGAGAATGTTCTGTGGACCTTTTACTTTACTCCTTTTCCTTGGTTGCTAACTGTGGCTTCACCTTGTCCAATTTTTTTGATGGCATTTGATCACCAGCTACTAGAGAACAGGAAGGAAAAAAAAGACAACCCCTCAACACTAATTTCTACAGTCAGAGTTCTGGGTTCAAATTCAGGACAGATACAGGACAGATACAGGAATCTGCATTTAAGTGAGCAGGGCCAAAGCAGTAAATGCACTGCATGTGCGCATCACAAATGGGAAGCTTATACCCACAGATGACACTTTTTAAAATCAGTTGGCTTGTCAGCCATTATCGAATAGGAAAAACTGCCTAGACAAACCAGAGGCACAAACTTTATTTTTAAAGCAAGGAAAAAAAATAGTTACCTACAATGGCAGAAAGTACTCTGTGTAAACTCCAAAGGATGGAAGAGTACCAAAGTTAATTTAAAGAGGTGCCAAGAAATCAGTGGCTAAAAAGGGTACAAGAAACTGACTGACAATGTTGTTGTGTCTTTCGGCTTTTTCCCGGTTAGGGGTCGCCACAGCAGAACTCCGGTCCGCTAATGATTGGCAGCTGATTTTTACGTGCTGAGTTGCCAGCCCTAACACAGCCTTCAACGAAGGTACATCCATTCACGCATGTCTCCATGCTCTGAGAGTCGAACTGGTCAGCGTCTTACTGTGAGGCGACAACACTACCACAGCACCACCACCACCAATACATAAAGAATATATGAGATGCAGAAAAATTCTAAACACTAACTCGTGATAAAAGGCTAACTACATCTCCAAAGCTCGAGTAAGAAAATACATGTCTGAAGTTGAATGGGCAAATGAGATCAGAGGCATGTTAGGTTGGTGGGGCATTATGCGTAAAGGAAGGAGCTCAAGAGATTTGGATCCAATAATATGGCAGAAGCAGTTGTCATACCAGTGTCTGATCAGAACCCATCATTTCTGATATGGATGAAAAGGATATCAAATGGTTAATTGAAACACCCATTTAAAGTAAAGACAAGAATGCTGGCTCAGAAAAATTTCATTCTAGATTCTTGTGGTTATACAACACGTTTATCCATAAAGGTGTTGCATGACCCCAAGAATTTAGGATAACATTGATGTGGCTTACTTACTTGAGTTGTGCCAAATGCTAGCAAAACCACAACCATCAATACAATTTCTCAGCATCTTTCACACATTTCAGAGTAATCTGGAGTACACAAATTGCACTGCTCTCGTGTCTAGTAAAAAAACAAAGCGTCACAGTTTAGGCGCACAGAGAAGCTTATGGACTACTCTCTAGACTTTTTTTTTGGGGGGGGGGTCACCACAGCACCAGCATAACTCTTACTTTCCTTACAGTTTGTACAAAGGTAGGGGGAGGGAGAGAAAGTACAGTTGTGTACCTACCATAAAGGTAGATGTTCGAGAGTGTATTCACTGTTGCAGTCATTACACTTGGGTTATCCTGCTGGCAGGCTACCCTCAGTCGGCCTGAATTCCAAAGTCCTGGTCCGGCGTCAGTTGCTGTCCTCTTCCCTGACGTCAGTGCGGCAGGGGTATACAAGATGCAGCGGACGTCATTTTCTTCAGTTTTTCTTGCCCCAGATGTCAGGTGCCCCCAAGAAGGTAGGCAATACATGTTGCTAACAAAAACATACAGTAAAATAAAAATACCTTCATCTACAAGCAAATACACCACATAGGTTGTATAGTATAGATAAGTCCCAGCAAGGGATGGAGGGTGGGTAACCTGGACTGCAACAGTGAATACACTAACATCTACATTTATGGTAGGTACACAACTGTACTATGTTCAGTGTTTCACTGTTGCAGTCATTACACTTGGGTTGAATCCCAAAGCAGAGGTAGGTCGGCTGGGTCTAAATAAGATTATGAGTGGCTATGAGGCCCTGCAGGACTGCAGTGGCAAAGCCTGCTCTGGATTTAGAGTAAAGACGCAAGTGGTAATGCTTGGTAAAAGTGTGCACTGAACTCCATGTTGCAGCCGCCAAAGTTTCCTTGGTTGGTAGTCCTCTGAGAAAGGCTGCTGAAGTGGCTGCTGCCCTGGTAGAATGTGGCCTAATATTCTTAGGCACTGACTTGCCATGCTGCGCATAGCAGAAACGAATACAGTGTCCTATCCATTTTGAAATTGTCTGCTTTGAGATGGCCTTTCCTTGTGATCCTGCAGCATATGCCACAAACAGTTGCTCAGTTTTTCTGAAAGCTTTTGTTTTGTCCAAGTAGAAGCGTAGCTGCCTGTGTATGTCCAAAGAGTGCAGAAGTCTCTCCCCTTTATTCTGGGGATTTGGATAAAATGCTGGCAAAGGAATGGTTTGGTTAAGAGCCACACTGGAAACTACCTTTGGCATAAATTTTGGGTTTGTCCTTCGAGAAACCCTGTCCGGATTAAAAATGATAAAGGTTCCACTGCCATTAATGCCTGCAACTCTGAGACTCTTCTTGCTGAAGTTATTGCTAGGAGCAGAGCAGTTTTCCATGATAAGAATTTTATGTCAGCTGTATTAGCTGGCTCAAAAAGAGGTAGTGTGAGCTTTTCTAAGACAAAGTTGAGGTCCCATGTAGGCATCGGTGCTCTGATTGGGGGTCTTATGTTTTTTGCCCCTCTGAGGTACTGTCTTAGCAGTGGATGAGAGAAAATAGGAGGTTCCATATTGTAAATGAGCTGAAGTCAGAGGCATGGATCTTAATTGATGAGAAGGATAGGCCTTTGTCCAGCATCTCAGTAAGGTATTGTAAAATCTGAGGAATATTTGTAACAAGTGGTTCAAGTCCTTGGCCTGGTTCCAAACAGAATCTCTTCCATTTTTTCTGCGCAAGATTTCCTGGTGCTGGGCCTCCTGGCTTCCAAAATGACATCCATAACAGCTTTAGAGAGAGGTGTGTTCTGAGTGGCTATATTATCCACCATGCAGCCAGATTTAAGGTTCTGAGTTGGCTGTGCAGGATCCGATTGTTTTGTTGAGTCAGATGACGAGGCATTAGAGGTAAAGTCCAGGCTGGGCCTTGAGACAAGTTCTTTAGGATTGGGTACCAGTGCTGGCACGGCCAGTCTGGGGAAATCAAAATAATTTTTGGCTTCTCGTCTTTTAGGAGCACCTTGGGAAGGAAAGGCAGTGGTGGAAAGGCATAAACTGTTAGGGTTTTCCAGCTGAAAGATAGAGCATCCACCTTCCATGCTCATGAGCGGTAAGTCCTTGTGTAGAATCTCTGTAGTTGGTAGTTGTGAGTGGAGGCAAAGAGATCCATGTCTGGGCATCCCCATTTCCTTGTTGTCATGCTGAAGACCTGTGGATTTAGTTTCCACTAGTGAGGGTCCACGAGGTTTCTGCTTAGTCTGCCAGAGTATTTTTTTTTTCCTGGCAGGAATTGTGCCTGCAGATGTACTTGATAGGTCAGTGCTGTGTTCCACAAAGTCATGGCTTGCCTGCAGAGGGGATATGAATGTGTGCCCCCTTGCTTGTTCATGTACCACATAAATGTAGTATTGTCCATCTTTAGTAATAGTTGTCCTGGATGTAGTAGGTCCTTGAAGGGTGTCAGGTCATTCTGTACAGCTAGCATCTCTTTTTGATGTGAAGATGCATTTGGTCCGTGGGCCACGTGTGCCCTGAATACATTTTCCTGCCATGTGTGCCCCCAGGAATAAACCGATGCATCTGTTGTTAGTGTCTGCCTGGCTGTGGGTAAAGTGAAAGGCTGTTCCTTGTTGTGGTGATAGGCCAGTGCCCACCATCGAAACTCCTGTTGCAAGCAGGGAATAAGAGCTATTGTTTCCAGGCTGTGGCAATGTTGAGTCCAAACACTTTTTAGGTACCATTGTAGCTTCCTCATATGCAGTCTTGCATATGGAATTAGCAGGGTGCACGAAGCCCAAAGCTTGCAGAATTTTTCTTGCAGGTAGCTGGGTCTTTGTTGCCATCATTTGAAAGTAATGAGCCAGTTGGCTTTGCTAGTCTGACGTGAGACAAGCCATCTGGGCAGTTGTATTTAAGCTTGCACCCAGGAATATGATTTCTTGAGAGGGCACTAGTTTTGATTTCTTTTCGTTTACTGTGTACCCTAGGCAAATTAGCAATTCTTTTACAAACGCCAGAAGGTTTAGTAAAATGTCCTTGCTCTCTGCTTGACTAAGGCAGTCATCCAAGTAGGGATATATTTGAATTCCTTTTTGTCTGCAAAATGCAATTACTGGTGCCAGGCATTTTGTGAAGACCCTGGGCGCAGTAGATAAGCCAAAGGGCAGTGCAGAGAATTGGTAATGCATTGGGCCAGCTATGAATCTGAGGTATCTTCTGCAAGATTGTCTGATTGGGACATGCAGGTATGCCTCGGAGGTCCAAAGTAACTAGCCAAGCCTTGCCCAGCATGGGTAGAAGTTGCTGCAGTGTCAACATTTTGAATTTTGTAACATCCAGGAAAGTATTTACAATTGACAGATCCAGTATTGGTCTCCAGGCTTTGTCCTTTCTGGGTACCAAGAAAAGCCTAGAGTAAAATCCTTGCCCCTGTTCTTGCTGTGGTACTTTTTGAACAGTTCTCATGTCCCATGAGAGCATAAATTTTTGTGCCTCTGCCCACTGGTTTTGTGGCAGGTCTGGCATACCTTTTGACCTTGGTAGGGTGTGAAAGTGGAACCTGTAACCATGAGACACAATATTCAGTACCCATTTGTCCTGGGTGATCATGTGCCAATTTTGTGAGAAAAGTGCTAGTTTTCCCCCTAAGGGTGCTGTCAAAAGGTAAGTGTTTGGCTTTTGTAGAGGGAAGTCATTGGGACTGTTTCCTATAAGGTTGTGATTTGTATTCTCCGCCTTTGGGGGCGGAAGCACCCCATTGTTTAGGTCTGTATGAGCCTTGGGGCTGAGATCCACCTCTTGGGCATCTGTATCTGCCTCTTTGTGGCCTGACACTGGAAAGAACCAATTTTTAGAAGGCCAGTTCCTGCTAAATCTAGGTGGCTGAACCTGTAAGAAATCCTTTACTGTCTGCATTGATTTTGCTTTATCCTCCATTTTCTTTAACACCTCTTCTGCCTTAACACCAAAGTATCATGCTATAATGGAGCATCGAATAATTTTGCTTTCACATGATCAGGTAAACTGTTTTTTTTAACCAAGCATGCCTTCGAATGACGGCGCCTATAACTGCGGCGCTGCAAGAAGCCTCTAATGAATCAAAACCACATTGCAGAGTATGCTTTCCCACTTGTTCAGCTGCATGCAATAAATCCTGCATTTCCTTATTGTCAGGACATTGAGCTTGTAAGCATTTTCTGTTTTAGCAAAGACATTAGGCACTAAAATCTTCACAGCTTTCTTGCCCCAAGGCGGCAGACTACAGCCCTGAAGGGAACAGCAAAAGGAAATTGGGAGACTAAATAAAATCACTTTTTATAAAGCTGCTAGCTTGTTGGCATGCATTTTCTAAGGGATATAAACTCAAATGTGTCATTGCTGACTCCAATCCTAAATCACTTTTATAAAGCTGCTAGCTTGTTGGCATGCATTTTCTAAGGGATATAAACTCAAATGTGTCATTGCTGACTCCAATCCTCAATGACTGGAAAATTATTTTTTTTATGGAGGAACAGACAAAAACATGGACATTCTGTAAAAATGTGGACAGATGATAGGAATTGTCCTTCTTACGGTTTTACTTTGTCCGGTGGAAGAAAGAAAGGACAA
>NC_056734.1:371471528-371476305 GCF_019279795.1 Protopterus annectens | reverse complement strand
CTACATGCCTAGAAAGTTTGGCCGAGATGGAATCATACTGGGGTTTAACAAACATAAATTGGGGATGTTGAAGAATGGAAGAGTTAAGGGATTCAATTTTAGATTTCAGGTCTTCTAATTTGATGCAGTTATCCTCCCGAATAACCTGAAGGGAAGACAGCCCTGCTTCATTAAATAACTTACTTAACTCTAGGTGTAACCGGGAGTCAACCACTGTTCTATTAGGAAATTTAGTCCATCTTAGTCCCTTAGGGACAATGCGTAAAGATAAACAAGCAAGTAAATATAGATTATCCAGTTCAATGCTCTTGAACACCATTAACAACCTTTCCAACTTAAACACTAAGGGTTTACATTCACTTGTACTTCTCCCTGGTTCTTGGATAGATGGTCCCATCCCATTAACTTGGCATGGAGAAGTCCCTGACGTTAAAAACGGATTGAAAGACTCATGCTCATGAAGAAAGAACATAATTTCACTATCCAATGGAAGAGAAAAAGGGTCTGTCACCCGGGTATTGCTTTTGGGAGCTTGCAGATAAACAGGAACTGATTTTGACTGAGCACTAGTACTTTTAGGAACTGAATTTATCTGAGCACTAGCACTACTAGGAGTAAGTATACTGGTAGAAACGACTCGTATCTCTCGACTCGTGCTCCTACCAGCTTGGAATCCAACAGACCCAGCTGTCATCTCCCCTGTGGCATTAACTGCTGTCATCTCCCCTGTGGCATTAACTGCTGTCATCTCTCTTGTGGCACTAACTGCTGACCTGAGACCAGAGCCACCAGGAATGGTGGTAGACTTACAATTAACTAGGGAGGGAGGGAAAGTTGTTAAAGTACGCCTAGTAGTGCAACTACATTGAGATCTACCAGTAATTAACTCTACCTCTTGAAAGGTATCCTTTACCTCCTTATTTACAGGTCTCTGAAGAGAAGAAGAGTCAAACTGACACTGAGTATACTGGAGAGAAACAGGTTCACCACTACTAGACCCCATATCTAAATCTGTGAATGGAACATTACCCGTATTAGGCGTATTAGGCCTAATAACTGTATTAACTGTATTGTTTTGAATGTCCTTATCTCGAGTGTTAGTGGCCAAAGACTCAGTCAAACCCTCAGATTCTGTCGTCAGAGAAACCTCAGACGCTGGAACACTAGTAATGTTCGAATGAATATGTCTTATGGAGTCCACACTGTTTTCAGAGACTGCACACTTCACCAAAACAACCTCTTGAGAAGCAACAGTATGAGAATCAATAGAATGAACAACATTTTGTGGTGCTTTAAGGGTGCTACCATGGCAACCTTCTAAATCAGTATCTTCTACCTGTACATTAACATTTGTCGTGTCTGTATTCTTCATGGCTAAAGATTTATGTGTTGCTATATTCAAAACATTCATAGCCATAGAATCATTAGTTACATTTATAACATTCATATTCAAAGGTTCATTTAAGTCTATTACAACATTCATATCTTTAGATTCATCAAAATTATTAGTGTCACAAGAGTCTGTCACAACCTTCAAATCTCTAGATTCATCAAGATCAATAATGTCACAAGAGTCTGAACTCAGCTGTAGGTGTAAATCGACATTTAAGTCAATAATCTCAAGACCCTCATTAGAGTCTGTAGGATCTGAACCCTCTTGTCCGGCATTCTGATCAGGAATCAAAAGAAGGTCCTCAGTAATATCTGCCTCGATCAAGGAAGTATGTGCAGACTCGACTAATGGTTCCAAAATCACTGAAGTAGGACCGCAAACTTCTGGCCTAAGAACTTCTTTGGTAATAGTGAGATTAAGTAAATTACTGTTGGACAAGTGCTTCAAGATACTTGGTAACACCTGCGTGAAATCATCTCCCTGGAAAGTCTCTTGAATAACAAAACAATCACTAGGACAAAAATCAGAAGATGTACATGGTGTCATATCAGAAGATGAATATGGTGTCATATTTAAATCAGAAGAAGCACATGGTGTCTTATGTGCAGCAGAAAACGTGCATGAAGCCTCAGGCACCTCATTCGTAGGAGAGATGGGGGCTACTACTGAGTTGCCACAAGAGACTGGTGGTTGAATAACAGAAACCTCCCCAGAAGATAATGGTGGATAATCAGAATCTTCCCTAGAAGCATGGGGTAACATTTCCACCAATTCATCCAAGGATTGTGAGATGGGGGGAGCAATACCTGTGGTGGAAAGTGAATCACCCACTAAGGAAGATTTATCTAGAAAAGAAGAAATACCCACCAAAGAAACAGGCGGAAGACTGTTAACACTATTGGAGTCATCTTTATTGGAGTCATCACGAGACAGATCTTGGCTAGAAATAACAAAGGGACAACTATTAGAACACACAGCTTCATCTCTAAATGAACTAGAAATGTCATCACACTCTGATATATTGAAAAACACCTTGCTGCATTCTGCACTAGGCAATATGGGAAGCGTGGACATTCGTGTACCAGAAACAGGCATACACATCTGAGTGTTAGACACTTGCTTACCTAATCCTACAACAGAAGTAGGATGTCTTAATAACTTTGCCGGCTGGCACTCAGACCCACTGCTAGCAGATAGGCACATTAGGTTTTGCAACTGTAGATAGGCACACATTAGGTTTTGCAACTGCCCAATTATAGGAGGGAGACTTAACTGAGTAGGACAAACTAAAAGAAGCTGGACTATAATGCAAAGAAGCTGGACTATACTGCAAAGGGGTAGCACATGAAGTAATAATAGAACTTACGAAAGTTCTCCTATGTGTGGTGTCGCTCCCTAGTAATCCTTCATTCAGCATATGACTTTTGTTTTCCCTGCATGAAGTGATAATAGAGCTTGTAAAAGTTCTGTCTCGAGAGATGTTACCCCTCAGTGATCCTACATTAAGACCAAGAGATTTGCTTCTTACTGCTGAACTCGATTTAATGTTCAGTAAATCAGTAGCTTCACTTACTAAATCAGTAGAGACCCCAAGAGAATTTAGCAAAACCGCTGATTTAGTATTACGAAGAAACATATCCTTCGAGATCAGACTGGGAAAATGACCATTCTCCTCCTGCACATTACTAGTGGCCTGATCATGACTGCGATCACAATGTCCCTTACACTCGCATATATCACCTCCCGAGGCCTCAACCTCTATTTCCTGATCTTCCACGAAGTTATAATCAACCCCTGTCTGACATTCTTCTACACCCCCAGTGGCCAAATTAAGCAACTGTTGTGAAGAAACCCCCTTCGAACCAATAAAATGGGAGGATTTCAATGGACCATATGAATTAACAACCCCCGTCAAAAATGCCTCACGAGAAAAACTAACTGGTGCCGAACTCACAACGAGGGACGTGTTGAGCTGTGAACCAACCCCCTTAACATCCAACAACTCCTTCTGAGTTGGCGCGAAACTAGAGGAAGACTGAGCCCCAACTGGCGCGAATTTACCAACAGATTGCACATTGTCAAGAGTAGGCAGTAACTTAGGGACGTATGAAACACAAGGAAGGGCTTCATGAGATGGAAGAGGCAAATCAATCGAATGCTCTACAGATAAATCATCTGCACCACTTGAAGCACATGACGGAAGGGGCGGTACACCACACTGATCAGATAAGTCCACATGCTCTCGTTGGGCAACAAAAAGCGCCAAATCTGGTGTATATGCACTAGATGTGACACATTCAGACAAAGACTCAGGGACAACCTTAGAATCTCCCTTACACCCTTCCTCCACAGTAGGAAACCCATCCCTAGAATACCCCCATCTAGACTTTTGGGCTGACAACAACTGGAACTTATGTTCAACGACAGAATCCATAACAACTTGCAGAGCCGAAGGAGACTCCCTCCCAAGCTTATCGTCATTAGGAACACAGTCACGTAGAGTAACGGGAAATACCCTATCTGGCGTGCAGGTAGCAGAAAAATTCGGGACCTCACTCACTCGGGTGGATTCTGCTACTTCTTGTTGACCAGAGGGAACTTCACTTCTGGCGTGCAGGCTGCAAAAAACCGTGGGATATGATCCCTGATAGTCTGTACAAACTCCTGTTGACCTGAGGGAAGTCCCATATCTAACGAACATTCAGCACTAACACTCCGGACACCCAGATATGTAGCAAGCTCTGCTTTGGTTTGTGGTCGAGTAGATGGAAAAGACAAACTCGGCACATCCCCCACTGTCTCCACAATTTCTTGCTGACCAACAACCCGTGGAGTGGAAAAAAGTGTCACATTTGGCATATTCCCTATAGTTTCCACAATTTCTTGTTGAACAAGTACCCGTGGAGCAGAAAGAATCGCCGAGGTCAGCTTACTATCATTGAATGGGAGCGCCACAACCGGCGGGTAATCAGTCAGGGGAAGTCTCATAAGAGGCGCCAAATTCGGAGTGCAGGAGTTTGATGTAATTGGCGCCAAATTCAGAGTGTAGGTAGTGGATGTGAGCGCCACATTCAGAGTGCAGGTGGTGGATGTAATTGGCGCCAAATTCGGAGTGTAGGTAGTGGATGTGAGCGCCAAACACGGCATATCACTGCTAAACTCTGCAAGATCTTTAGACTCCATCAGATTGCTCCTAGCAGACGAAGGTTCTTGTGTGATAGAAGAAGGCGCCAATTTCGACAAGCAGATAGTGGATGGGGGCCCAAAAATTGGCTCATAACCACCAGATTTCGACATCTCTTGTCTAGCTGACAGAAGTCCTTGTAAGGCAGATGGAGGTGCCAAAAGCGACGTGCAGTCAGTCGATGGAGATAAAGAACCTTG